>NW_027202662.1:0-181027 GCF_024711535.1 Dipodomys merriami
TAAGCCTAAGCCTAAGCCTAATCCTAACACTCACACTCACCCTCACCATAACCCTAATCCTAAACCGAACCCTAAACCTCAACCTAACCCTCACCCTAACCCTAACCCTAAACCTAACCCTAACCCTAACCCTCACCCTCACCTTAACCGTAACACTAAACCTAACCCTAACAATAGCCATAACCCTAAAACTAAGCCTAACCCAAAACATAACCCTCTCCCTAAACCTAACCCTCACCCTAACACTTACCTTCACCCTAACAGTAACCCTAATCCTAACACTTACCGTCACACTAACCCTAACCATCACCTTAAACCTAAACCTCAACATAACCCTCAAACTCAGACTAGCCCTCACCCTAACCCTAACCCTCATCCTCACCCTAAACCTCACACTAACCCTAAAACTAATCCTCCATCCAACCCTCACCCTCACCCTAACCCTAACCCTAATCCTCACCCTAACCCTCACCCTAACCCTAACCATCAACTTTACCCTTACTGTCACCCTCACCGTAACCCTCACCCTAACCCTAACACTCATCCTAAAACTCAGCCTAACCGTAACCTTAACCATCATGCTAACCCTAACCCTTAACCTCAGCCTCAGCCTCAGCCTCAGCCTAACCCTAAGCCTAAGCCTAACCCTAACCCTAAACCTCAACCTCACCTTCGTCCTCACCCTAACCCTAATGCTAACACTAAACCTCATCCTAACCCGAACCATAACCCTAACAATAACCCTAACCCTAAACCTCATTCTAACCATAACCCTCACCCCAACCCTAATCCTCTGCCTAACATTTACCCTCAACCTAACACTAACCCTAACCCTTACACTAACCCTCACACTAACTCTAACCATCACCCTAACCATAACACTCACCCTAAACATAACCCTAACCCTCACCCTCACCCTAGCCCTCACCCTTACCCTAACCCTCATCCTCACCCTAAACCTCACAGTAACCCTAAAATTAATCCTCAGTCTAACCACACCCTCACCCTAACCCTAACCCTAAACCTCACCCTAACCCTAACCCTCACATTTACCGTAATCGTCACTCTCAGCCTAGCCCTCAACTTTACCCTTATTTTCACCCTCACACTAACCCTCACACTAACCCTAACCCTCATCCTAACCCTCACCCTGATCGTAACCCTAAGCATCACTCTAACCCTAACTCTCACCCACACCCTTAAACTAACACTAAACCTCAGACTAACCCTCACACTAACACTAAGTCTAAGCCTAAACCTCACCTTCACCCTAACCCTAAACCTCACCCTCACCCTCAGCCTAAACCTAAGCCTAACCCTAAAACTACCCCTCACACTCACACTCACCCTCAGCCTAACCCTACCCCTAACACTAACACTAACCATAAACCTCACCCAAAACCTCACCATAACCCTAACTCTAACCCTAAACCTCACATTCGCCCAAACCCTAACCCTAACCATAACCCTATACCTCAGCCTAAACCTAATCCTAAACCTCACACTCACCCTAAACCTCACCTAACCCTAACCCTAAACCTCACATCACCGTAGCCCTCACCCTAACCCTAAACCTAACCGTAATCCACACCCTAAACATAACCCTCACAGGTAACACTATCACTCACACTAACCCTAAACCTAAACCTCATCCTCACCATCAGCCTAACCCTAAGCCTAACCCTAAACTTAACCTTAACCCACGCACTCACCCTCAACCTAACCCTAATCCTAATCCTAACCATAACCATAACCCTCACCCTAACCCTATCACTCACCCTAACCCTAACCTAACCCTAACCCCAACCCTCAACTCTACCCTTACTGTCACCCCCATCCTTACACTCACACTAACTCTCACCCTCATGCTAACCCTCTCCCTGGCCGTAACCCTAAGCATCACCCTAACCCTAACTCTCACCCACACCCTAACTTTAACACTAACCCTCACACTAACCCTCACCCTAACCCTAACAATAACCCTAACCCTCACACTAAACCTCACCCTAAACCTAACCCTCACCCTCAACCTAACCCTAAGCCTAACCCTTACCCTAAACCTCACACTCACCCTAACCCTAATCCTAATACTAACCATAACCATAACCCTCATCCTACCCCTAACACTCACCCAATCCCTAAGCCTAACACTAACCCTAACCCTAACCCTAACACTAAACCTCATCCTCACCCTAACCCTAACCCTAAACCTAACCCTAAGCCTAACACTAAACTTCACCCTAACCCTAGCTCTTACTCTAACCCTAATCCTAACCCTAACCCTCATCCTGACCCTCACACTAACCCTAATGCTATCCCTCAACCTAAACCCAACCCTCACACTCAACCTCACCCTCAGCCTAACGCTAAGCCTAACCCTAAATCTAACCCTAACCCACACACTCAACCTCACCCTAACCCTAATCCTAACACTAACCCTAACTCTAACCATAACCCTCACAGTAACCCTCACCCTAACCCAAACCCTAACACTAACAATAACCCTCACTCTAAGCCTAAATCTAACCCTAAACCTCACCCTCACCCTAACCCTAACTCTAACCCTAATCCTAACCCTAAACCTCACCCTAACCCTAACCCTAACCCTCACCCTCACCCTCACCCTCAATGTAACACTAAACCTAAAACTAACCTAACCCTAACTATAACCCTCACCCTAACCCTAACCCTCACCCTAACACTTACCCTCACCCAAACAGTAACCCTAACACTAACACTAACCCTTACACTAACCCTAACCCTCACCCTAACCCTAAACCTCACCCTAACCCTAACCCTAACCCTCATCCTCACCCTAGCCCTCACCCTAACCCTAACTCTAACCCTTACCCTCACCTAACCCAAACCCTCATTCTCACCCTAAACCACACACTAACCCTAACCATGCTCCTCAATCTAACCCTCACCCTCACCCTAATCCCTAACTCTCAACCTTAACCTAACCCTCACCCTAACCTTAACCCTCACGCTTATCTTAGCCCTCAGCCTTAGACTACCCCTCAAATTTACCCTTACTATCACCATTACCCTAACCCTCATCCTATCCCTAAACCTCATCCTAACCTTCAAGCTAAACGTAATCCTAACCATCACCTTAACCCTAACCATAATACTAACCCTAAACCTAACCCTGACCCTAACCCTCCGCCTAAACCTAACACAAAACCGAAACCTAACATTAACACTCACACTTACCCTAAACCTCACCTTAACCCTAAACCTCACCCTAACGCTAGGGTTAGGGGTAGGGTGAGGTTTAGGCTGAGGGTGAGGTTTAGGGTTAGTGTTAGGGTTAGTGTTAGGGTTAGGGTTAGTGTTAGGGTGATCGTGTTAGGGTGAGGGTTAGGATGAGGATGAGGATTATAGTTAGGGTGAGGGTTAGGGTTAGGGTTAGGATTATTGTTCATTGTAGGTTTAGGGTTATGTTGAGGTTGATTTTGAGGGTGAGGGTAAGGGTTAGGGTTAGGGTGAGGTTTAGAGTTAGGTTTAGTGTTAGAGTTAGGGTTAGGGTGAGGGTGAGGTTTAGGGTTAAATTTAGGCTTAGGGTGAGGGTTAGTGTTAGTGTTAGTGTTAGGGATAGTGTTAGGTTAGGGTTAGGTTGAGGGTTAGTGTGAGGGTTAGGGTTAGATTTAGTTTTAGGATTAGGGTTAGGGTGAGGTTGAGTGTGTGGGTTAGGGTTAGGTTTAGGGTTAGGCTTGGGGTTAGGCTGAGGATGAGGTTGAGGGTGAGGGTTAGGGGTAGGGTGAGTGTTAGGATTAGGGTTAATGTGAGGGTGAGGATGAATGTTAGGGTTAGGATTAGGGTTAGAGTGAGGGCTAGGGTGAGTGTGAGGTTTAGTATTAGGGTTAGGGTGAGGTTTAGGGTTATGTTTAGGGTAAGGGTGAGGTTAAGTGTTAGAGTTAGCGTTAGGTTGAGGGTTAGGATTAGGGTTAGTGTTAGGGTTAGGGTGAGTGTTAGGGTTAGGGTGAGTGTTATGGATATGATTAGGATTAGGATTAGGTTAGGCTTATGGTGTGTGTGAGGGTTTGGGTAAAAGTTAGGCTTAGGGTTAGGCTGAGGGTGAGGGTGAGGGTGAGGGTTAGGGTTAGGGTGAGGGTGAGTGTGAAGGTTAGGGTTAGTGTTAGGGTTAGCCTTAGGTTTAGGCTTAGGGTGAGTTAAGGGAGAGGGTTAGGGTTAGGCTTAGTGTTAGGGTTAGGGTTAGGGTGAGGTTTAGTTTTAGGGTTTGGGTTAGAGTTAGGGTTAGGGTGAGGGTTAGTGTGAGGGTAAGTGTTAAAATTAAGATGTGGGTGAGGGTTACGGTTAGGGTGATGATTAGGGTTACGGTCAGGGTGAGGTTGAGTATGTGGGTTAGTGTGAGGGTTAGGCTGAGGGTGACAGTAAGGGTAAAGTTGAGGGTTAGGCTGAGAGTAAGGATTACGGTAAATGTGAGGTTTAGGGATATGGAGAGGGTTAGGGTTAGGGTTAGGGTGAGGGTTTGGTTTAGACTGAGGATTAATTTTAGTGTTAGTGTGAGGTTTATGGTGAGGATGAAGGTTAGGGATACGGTGAGGGCTAGGGTGAGGGTGAGGTTTAGGATTAGGGTTAGGGTGAGTGTGAGGATTACAGTTAGTGTTAGCCTTAGGTTTAGGCTGAGTGTATGGGAGAGGGTGAGGTTTAGGGTTAGGGTGAAGGTTATGGTTAGGGTTATGGTGAGGTTTAGTGTTAGGTTTAGGGTTAGAGTTAGGGTAATGGTGAGGGTGAGGTTTATAGGAAGAGTTGGGTTTAGGGTGAGGGTTAAGGTTAGCGTGAGTGTTAGGGTGGGGATGAAGGTAAGGTTAAATGTTAGGGTTGGGCTGAGGGTGAGAGTTACTATAAGGCTGAGGGTTAGGGTTAGGGTGAGGGTTAGGGGTAGGGGTAGGGTGAGGGTGAGGGTTAGATTGATGATTAGTGTTAGGGTTAGGGTGAGGTTTAGGGTAAGGCTGAGTGTTAGGGTTAGGGTTATTGTTAGCGTTATGTTTAGAGTTAAGTTTGCGGTCAGGGTGAGGTGACGTTGAGGTTTATGGTTAGAGTTAGGTTTAGGGTGAGGGTTTGGGTTAGTGTTATTGTTAGGGTTAGGGTTAGAGTTACAGTGAGGGTGAGGGTTAGGGTTACTGTTAGGGTTAGGATTAGGGTGATGGTTAGGGTTAGGGATAGGATTAGGTTTAGGCATAGGGTGAGGGTTAAGGTTATGGTGAGGTTGAGGTTTAGTTTTAGGTTGAGGGTTAGGATTAGGTCTAGGTTTAGGGTAAGGATTAGGGTTAGGGTGAGGTTTAGCATGAGGGTTAGGATTAGGAATAGGGTTAGGATGAGGGTAAGGTGAGGCTGAGGGTTAGGGTTACAGTGAGGTTTAGGGTTTGGGTTAGTTTTAGGGTTAGGTTTAGGTTTAGGGTTAGGGTCACGGTGAGGCTATGGGTTAGTGTTAGTTTAAGGTTAGAATAAGGTTTAGGGTTAGGGTGAGGGTTAGGGTTATTGTTAGGGTGACGGTTAGTATGAGGGTTAGGGTTACAATTTGGGTTAGTGTGAGGGCTAGGTTGAGGGTGAGGTTTATTGTTAGGGTTAGGGTGAGGTTTAATGTTAGGGTTAGGGGTAGGGTTAGGGTGAGTTTTAGGGTTCGTGTTACGGTGAATGTGAGGGTTAGGTTTGAGGTGAAGGTTAGGGTGAGGACTAAGGTGAGTGTGAAGGTTAGGGTTAAGTTTATGGTTAGGGTCAGAGTTAGGGTGAGGGTTAGTGTTCGAATTAGGCTTAGGCTTAGGGTTAGGCTGAGGATGAGGGTGGGGATGAGGATTAGGATTCGAGTTATGGTTCCGGTTATGGTTAGGTTGAGGGTTAGGATGAGGGTTAGGGTTTGGATTAGGGTTAGGGAGAGGGCTAGGTTCAGTGTGAGGTTAAGGGTTAGGTATAGGCTTAGGCTTAGGTTTTGGCTGAGGCTGAAGGTGAGGGTGAGGGTTAGGGTTAGGGTGATTGTTAGAGTTACGGTTAGGGTGAGGGTTAGGATGAGGTTTAGGATTGGGGTGAGGGTTAGGATGAGGGTGACAGTAAGAGTAAAGATGAGGGTTAGGCTGAGAGTGAGGATTACAGTAAATGGGAGGGTTCGGATAAGGGTTCGGGTTAGGGTTAGGGTTAGGGTGAGTGTTATGGTTAGGATTAGGGTAGTGTGAGGGTTAGAGTTAGGGTTACGATTAGGCTTATGGTTAGATTGAGGGTGAGTGTGAGGGTTAGGATTAGGGTTAGGGTTAGGCTTAGGTTTAGAGTGAGTGTTAGGGTTAGGGTATGGTTTAGGGTGAGGGTGCGGTTTAGGGTTAGGGTTAATGTGAGGGTGAGGGTGAGGGTTAGGGTTTGGGTTAGAGTGAGAGTTAGGTTTAGGGTGAGGGCTAGAGTGAGGGTGAGTGCTAGAGTGAGGGTGAGTTTTAGGGTTAGGGTTAGGGTGATGTTTAGGGTTAGGCTGAGGTTTAGGGTTAGGGGAAGGGTGAGGTTTAGGGTTATGGTTAGCGTTAGGGTTAGGGCGAGGGTGAGGTTTAGGGTTAGAGTTAGGGTTAGGGTGAGGGTTAGGGTGAGAGTTAGGGTTAGTGTTAGGGGTAGGGGTAGGGTTAGGATGAGGGTTAGGGGGACGGTGAGGGTTAGGGTAAGGGTTAGGATTAGGATTAGAGTTAAGGTGATGGTGAGTGTGAGGGTTAGTCTTAGGGTTAGGAATAGGGTTAGGATTAGGGTTAGGTTGAGGGTGAGGTTTAAGGTTAGGGTTAGGTTTAGAGTGAGGGTAAGGGTGAGGGTTAGGGTGAGGGTTAGGGTTAGGATTAGGGTTAGGGTGAGGTTGAGTGTGTGGGTTAGGGTTAGGTTTAGGGTTAGGCTTAGGGTTAGGCTGAGGGTGAGGTTGAGGGTGAGGGTTAGGATTAGGATGAGGGTTAGGGTTAGGATTAGGGTTAGGATTAGGCTTAGGTTTAGGGTTAGGTTTTGGGTTTGGTTTAGGGTGAAGGTGAGGGTGAGGATTAGGATTAGTGTTAGGTTTCGGGTTAGGGTTAGGCTAAGGGTGAGGGTGTGGGGTGAGGATTAGGGTTAGGGTGATGGTTAGGGTTAGGGTTAGTTTTATTGTTAGGGGTAGAGTTGAGGGTGCGGGTGAGGGTTAGGTTTAGTGTTAGGGTGAGGTTTGGGGTTAGGGTTAGAGATAGGGTTAGGGTGAGGGTGAGGTTCAGGATTAGAGTTAGGGTTAGTGTTAGGGTTAGGCTTAGTTTTAGCTGAGGATGAGGGTGGGGGGTGAGGATTAGGTTTAGTTTTAGGGGTAGGGTTAGAGATAGGGTTAGGTTTACGGTTATTGTTCATGTTATGGTTAGGGTTAAGTTTGCAGTGAGGGTGAGGCTGAGGGTGAGATTTATGGTAAGGGTTAGGGTGATGGTTAGGGTTACAGTTAGCTTGAAGTTTAGGCTGAGGTTTAGAGCTAGGTTGAGGGTTAGTGTGAGGGTGATGGTAAGGTTAAATTTGAGGGTTAGGCTAAGGGTGAGGGTTAAGATAAGGGTGAGGGTTTCGGTTTGGCTGAGGGTTAGGTTAAGGGTGAGGGTTAGGGATTAGGGTGAGGGTGAGGGTTAGATTGAAGATTAGAGTTAGGGTTTAGTGTGAGGTTTAGGGTGAGGATGAGGGTTAGGGTTCGGTGAGGGTAAAGGTTAGAATTAGAGTTAGGGTGAGGGCTAGGGTGAGGGTAAGGTTTAGGGTTAGGGTTAGGGTTAGGGTGAGGTTTAGTCTTAGGGTGAGGTTTAGGGTTGGTGTGAGGGTTAGTGTTAGCATTACGGTTAGTGCTATGGTGAGGGTAAGTGTTAGGGTGAGGGTTGGGGTTAAGGTGATGTTTATAGTTAGGGTGAGGGTAAAGGTTAGGGTTATTGTTAATTTTAGGTTTAGGGTTACATTGAGGGTGAGGGTGAGGGTGAGGGTAAGGGATAGGGTTAGGGTGAGGTTTAGGGTTAGGATTAGGGTTAGAGTTAGGGTTAGGGTGAGGGCGAGGTTTAGGGTTAGATTTAGGCTTAGGGTGAGGGTTAGTGTGAGGGTTAGGTTTAGGGTTAGTGTTAGGTTAGGGTTAGGGTGAGGGTTAGTGTGAGGGTTAGGGTTAGAGTTAGGATTACGGTTAGGGTGAGGGTGAGTGTCTGGGTTAGGGTTAGGTTTAGGGTTAGGCTTATGTTTAGGGTGAGGGTGAGGTTGAGGGTGATGGTTAGGGTTAGGGTGAGGTTTAGGATTAGGGTTATGGTGAGGGTTAGGATGAGGTTTAAGGTTAGGATTAGGGTTAGGGTGAGGGCTAATGTGACGGTGAGTTTTAGTGTTATGGTTAGGATGAGGTTTAGGGTTAGGGTTAGGGTGAGGGTGAGGTTTAGTGTTATAGTTAGGGTTAGGTTGAGAGTTAGGATTAGGGGTAGTGTTAGGGTTAGGGTTAGGGTGAGTTTTAGGGTTAGGGTGAGTGTTATGTTTATGGTTATGATTAGGATTAGGGTTAGGGTGAGGGTGAGTGTGAGGTTTAGGGTTAGGGTTAGGCTTAGGATTAGGCTGTGGGTGAGGGTGAGGGTGAGGGTTAGGGTTAGGGTGAGGGTGAGGTTTAGGGTTAGAGTGAGGGTTATTGACAGGGTTAGGGTGAGGGTTAGTTTTAGGGTTCTGTTTAGTGTTACGTTTAGGGGGAGGTTTAGGGTCAGGTTGAGGGTTAGGGTTAGTGTTAGATTTTGGGTTAGGGTGAGGGTTAGTTTGAGGTTTAGGGTTAGGGTTAGGGTTAGGTTAAGGTTTAGGGTTAGGGTGAGGGTGAGAGTGAGTGTTAGGGTTAAGGTTAGGCTTAGGATGAGGGTGAGGTTGGGGGTAAGGATTAGTGTCTGGGTTATGGTTAGGGTTAGGTTTAGGGTGAGGGTTAGGATGAGGGTTAGGGTAAGGATTAAGGTTAGGGTGAGGGCTAGGGTGAGGGTGAGGGTTAGGGTTAGGGTTAGGGTGAGATTTATGGTTAAGGTGAGGGTTAGGGTTAGTGTGAATGTTAGTGTTAGGTTTAGGTTTAGTGTTAGGGTTAGGGGGAGCTTAGGGTCAGGTTTTGGGTTAGGGTTAGTGTTAGGGTTAGTGTTAGGGTGATGGTTAGGGTTAAGGTTAGCTTGAAGTTTAGGATGAGGTTTAGGGATTTGGTGATGTAGGGATAAGGTTAGGGTAAGGGTGATGGTAAGGGTAAATTTGAGGGTTAGGGTGAGGGTGAGGGTTAGGATAAAGGTGAGGGTTACGTTTAGGGTGAGTGTTAGTGTACGGGTGAGGGTTAGGGATTATGGTGAGGGTGAGGGTTAGATTGAGGATTAGGGTTAGGGTTAATGTGTAATCCTCACTCTCAGCCTAACCCTCATCTTTACTCTTACTGTCACCCTCATCCTAACCCTCACCCCAATCCTAAACCTCATCCTAACCCTCACCCTAACCGTAACCCTAACAATCACCCTAACCCTAACCCTCACCCTCACCTTCAGCCTCAGCCAAAACCTAAGCCTAAGCCTATACCTAACCCTTAACCTCACACTGAACCTAGCCCTCTCCCTAACCCTAATCCAAACCCTAACCCTCATCCTAACCCTCAACCTAACCATAACCGGAACCATAACTCGAATCCTAATCCTCATCCCCACCCTCATCCTCAGCCTAACCCTAAGCCTAAGCCTAATTCGAACACTAACCCTCACACTCACAATCACCCTAACACTGACTCTAAACATAAACTTAACCCTAACATTCACACTCACCTTAGTCCTCACCCTAACCCTCACCTCAAACCTAACCCTCACATTCACTGTAACACGAACCCTAAAACTCACCCTAACCCTACCCTTAACCCTAAAATTAAACCTCACCCTAACCCTAACAATAAACCTCACCCTCAACCTAGCCCTAACCCTAACCCAAATTGTAACCCTAACCCTCATACTAACCCTCACCCTAACAATAACCCTAACCCTCACCCTAACCCTAAACCTTATTCTAACCTTAAACTAAGACTAACCCATAGCCTCACCGTGACCCTAACCCTAAACCTAAACCTAACCCAAAATCTAAACCTCACTGTAACCCTAACCCTCAGCCTCACCCTACCCTCATCCTAACCCTATTCCTAATCCTAACCCTCATGCTAAACCTCACCCTAACCCTAATCCTTACCCTAAACCTAGACCTTATCCTAACCCTCAACCTAAAACTAAACCTCAACCTCACCATAACCTTAACCCTCACCCTATGCCTAAACCTAATCCTATCCCTAACTCTAACCATCACCCTAATCCTCACCCTAATCCTAACCCTAACAGTAACCCTAACACTAACCCTCACACTAAACCTCAAATTAACACTAACTCAAACCCTAAATGTCACCCTCACCCAAACATTAACCCTCACCCTCACTCTCACCCTAAGCCTATCCCTAAGCCTACACCTAACCCTAACCTTAACCCTCATACTCACACTCACACTAACCCTAATCTTAATCCTAACCCTAAACCTAACCCGAACCCTAACACTAACCCTCACCCTAACCCTAACACTAACCCTAACCCTAAACCTCAACCTATCCCTCACCCTTACACTAACTCTAACCCTAAACCTCACCAACACTTCACCTTAAACCTAACCCTAAACATCACCCTCATACTAACCCTAACCCTAACCCTAACCCTAACACTAATCCTAATCCTAAACCTCAACCTAACTCTCACTCTAACCCTAACCCTTACTCTCACACAAACGCTAACCCTAAACCAAACCCTATCCCTAACCCTCACCCTCAGCTTAACGCTAAGCCTAACCCTAAACCTAAACCTAACCCAAACACTCACCCTAACACTAACCCTAATCCTAATGCTAACCCTAAACCTAACCCTCACCATAACCCTCATCCTCATCCTAACCCTCACCATAACCCTAACCTTAACACTAACCCTAATCCTAACCCTCACACTAACCATCACCCTAACCCTACACCTAACCCTAAACTTCACCCTCACCCTCACCCTAAACCTAAACCTAACCCTAAACCTCACCCTAACCCTAACCATCACACTAACCCGCACCTTCACCGTAACTCTATCCCTAAGCCTAACAATAACACTAACCCTCAACCTAACCCTAACACTCACCCTCACCGTAACCCTAACCCTAACCCAAACCCTCACCCTAACCCTGACCCTAACCCTAACCTAAACTTCACCCTAACCCTAAACCTAAACCTCACCCTCAGCCTCACCCTGACAGTAAACTTAAACCTAACCATAACACTAACAATAACACTAACCCTAACCCTAATCTAACCCTCACCCTCACCCTAACCCTAACCCTCACCCTAACCCTAACCCTCACCCTCACCCTAACACTCACCCTAACCCTAAACCTAACCCTAACCCTAAAACTCACAATGATTCTAACCCTAACCCTCACCCTCACCCTAGCACTCAACCTAACCTTAATATTAAACCTAAACCTCACCCTAACCTTAACCCTAACCCTCACCCTAACCCTAAAACCCTAAGAATCACCCTAACACTAACCCTCACCTTCACCCTCAAGCTCGGCCTAAGCAGAGGACTAGGCCTAAGGCTAAACCTAACCCTCACACTCACCCTCACTCTCACCGTAACCGTAACACTAACCCTAACCCTAACCCTCACACTAACCCGCACCCTAACGCTAACCTTAACCCTAAACCTCACCCTCACCCTAAACCTAACCTTCACCCTCACCCTCACTCTCCGCCTAACACTAAGCCTATCCCGAACCCAAAACCTAACCCTAACGCTCACACTCAACCTCAGACAAAACCTAAGCCTAAGCCTAACCCAAACCCTAACCCTCACCCTCACCATCACCCTCAGCTTAACACTAAGCCTAAGCCTAACCCTAACCCTAATCCTCACCCTCACACTAGCCCTCACCATAACCCTAACCATAACACTAAACCTAACCCTAACACTCACACTAAACCAAACCCTAACCCTAACAATAACCCTCAACCTCACCCTCACCCTTACACTAACCGTAACTGTAAGCCTCAACCTAACCCTAACCCTAACCCTCAAGATCACCCTAACCCTCACCCTTACCTTAACCTTAACCTCAAACCTAACCCTAAGAATAACCATAACCATAAACCTAAACTTAAAACTCACCCTCACCGTAACTCTAACCCTAACCCAAACCCTCCCCCTAAACCTAACCCTGACCGTAACCCTAACGATAAACCTCACCCAAAACCTAACACTAACCCTCACCCGAAACCTAACACTAACCCTAATCCTCACCCTAGGACATACCCTAACCCTAATCTAACCCTAACCCTTACCCTAAACCTCACTCTAACCCTAAACCAAACCCTCACCCTAAATCTAACCCTCACCCTCACCCTCAGCCTCAGCCTAACCCTAAGCCTAACACTAACCCTAAACCTAACTGTCACACTCACAGTCACCGTAACCCTAATCCTAACCCTAACACCAACCATAAGCCTAACACTAACCCTAAACCTAACCCTCACACTAACCCTCACTTTAACCCTAACCCTAACTCTATTGCTCATCCTAGCACATACCCTGACTCTAATCCTATCCTTAACCCTCACCATAACCCTCACCCTAACCCTTACTCTAAACGTAAACCTAAAGCTAACGCTCAGCCTCACCCTAAACCTAATGCTAACCCTAACCCTAACACTAACACTAACCCTCACACCAACCCTCACCTTAACCCTAATCCTAATCGTAACCCTTACCCTAACCATCACCCTCACTTTAACCCTCATCCTAACCCTACCCCTAACACTAACACTAATACTAACCCTCACCCTAACCCTCACCCTAACCCTAAGTCCAACCCTAACCCTCACCCTCGCCTTAGCCGTAAGCATAAACATAACCCTAAACCTCACCCTAACACTTACCCTAACCCTCACCCTCACCCTAAACATCACCCTAACCCTAACCATAAACCTCACTCTCACCATAGACCTAACCCTAACCCTAACCCTAACCCTCACCCTAACAATAACCCTCAACATAACCCTAACTTTCACACTAATCCTAACCCTAACCCTCACCCTCACCCTAAACCAAAACCTATCCCTAATACTCACTCTAACCCTAAGCCTAATCCTAACCCTTACCTGCACACTCATTCTCAATCTAAACCTAATCCTAAACCTAACCCTATCCCTAACCCTAAGCCTCACATTAACCATCACTCTAGCGCTCACCCTAACTCTAATCCTAACCCTATACCTCATCCTAACACTCACCCTAACCATAATCCTAGCCCTCACCCTAACCCTAAACCTAACCCTCACCCTCACTCTCAACCTAAGCCTAAGCCTAACCCTAAGCTTAAGGCTAACCCTAACCCTCACACTAACCCTCACCTTAACCCTAACCCTAACACTAATGCTAAAGCTAACCCTAAACCACACCCTCACCGTAACCCTAACTCTAACACTAACCCTTAATATAAACCTCACCCTAAAAGTAACCCTAACCCTAACCATCACAATAACCGTAACCATAACCCTAACCCTAACAATTACCCTAAACCTAGCCCTAACCCTCATTGTAACCATAACTGTCACCATAATCCTAACCCTCACCCTAACACTTACCCTCACCCTAACACTAACCCTAACCCTAACACTAATCCTCACACTGACCCTAAACATCACCCTAACCCTAAACCTCACCCTAACCCTAAAACTCACCCTCACCCTAGCCCTCATTCTAACCCTAACCCTCACCCTAAAACTAGACCTAATCCTAACCCTCAACCTTACCCTAACCCTCACCTTCATCATAACCTTAACCCTAACCCTGAACCTATGCCTAAACGTAATCCTAACCCTAAACCTCACCCTAACCCTAACCCTCACCCTCATGCTAGCCATCCCCCTAATAATAATCCTCAACTTAAGCCACATACTGACCCTCACCCTAACCCTAAACCTAACTATCACCCTAACCCTAAACCTCACCCTCACCCTCAGCCTAACCCTAAGCCTAATCCTAACCCTAACCATAACCCTCACACACAACCACACACAAAACCTAATCCTAAACCTAACCCTAACCCTAACCCTAACCCTCACCCTAACCCTCAACCTAACCCTAACACTAACACTAAACCTAACACTAACCCTCACAGTAAATCACAATTTAACACTAACTCTAACCCTAAACCTCACCCTCACCCAAACCCTAACCCTCACACTCAGCCTCAGGCTCAGCCTATCCCTAAGCCTAAACCTAACCCTAACCCTAACCATCATACTCACCCTCACACTAACCCTAATCCTAATCCTAACCCTAAACCTAACCCTAACCCTAAAACTAACCCTCACCCTAATCCTAACCCTAACACTAACCCTAAATCTAAACCTCACCCTATCCCAAACCCTAACCCTAACTCTAATCCAAAACCTCACCCTCACCCTAACCCTAACCCTAAACATCACACTCATCCTAACCCTCACCCTCACCCCAACCCTAACACTAATCCTAACCCTAACCCTCACAATCACCCTCACCTTCGCCATAACTCTAACTCTAACCCTAACAATAATACTAAACCTCACCCTAACCCTAACACTCACCCTCACCATAACCTTAACTCTAACCTAAACCCTCACCCTAACCCTTACCCTAACCCTAACCTAAACCTCAAACTAACCATCACCCTCAGCCTAACCCTCACTGTAAACTTAAACCTAACAATAACACTAACAATAACACAAACCCTAACCCTAATCTAACCCTCATTCTCACCCTCACCCTACCCTAACCCTCACCCTAACCCTAACCCTCACCCTCACCGTAATCCTCACCCTAAAACTCACCCTAGCACTAAACCTAACCCTAACACTAAACCTCACCCTAACTTTAACCCTAACCCTCAGACTCACCCTAGCAATCACATTACCCTAATCTTAAACCTAAACCTCACCCTAAACCTCACCCTAACCCTAAAACCCTAAGAATCACCCTAACCCTAACCCTCACCTTCACCCTCAAGCTCGGCCTAGGCATAAGTCTAAGGCTAAACCTAACCCTCACACTCACCCTCACCCTCACCATAACCATAACAATAACACTAACCCTAAACCTCACACTAACCTGCACTCTAACGCTAACCCTAACCCTAAACCTCACACTCAACCTAAACCTAACCCTCACCCTCACCCTCACCCTCCGCCTAACACTAACCCTAACACTTACCCTAACCCTAAACCTCACCCTCACCCTCACCCTCAGCTTAACACTAAGCCTAAGTCTAACCCTAACCCTAACCCTCACCCTCACACTAGCCCTCACCATAACCCTAACCATAACACTAACCCTAACCCTAACACTCACACTAATCCTAACCCTAACCCTAACAATAACCCTAAACCTCACCCTCACCCTAACACTAACCCTAACTAAAAACCTCATCCTAACCCTAACCCTAACCCTCAAAATCACCCTAATCCTCACCCTTATCTTAACCTTAACTTTAATCCTAACCCTAAGAATAACCATAACCTTAAACCTAAACTTCAACTTCATCCTCAACGTAACTCTAACCCTAACCCAAACCCTCACCCTAACGCTAACCCTGAACCTAACCCTAACGATAAACATCACCCTAAACCTAACACTAACCCTCATTCTCACCCTAGGACATACCCTAACCCTAATCTAACCCTAACCCTCACCCTAAACCTCACTCTAACCCTAAACCAAAACCTCACCCTTAATCTAACCCTCAGCCTCAGCCTAACCCTAAGCCTAACACTAACCCTAACCCTAACTGTCACACTCACAGTCACCGTAACCCTAATCCTAATCCTAACACCAACCCTAACCCTAACAATAAACCTAAACCTAACCCTCACCCTAACCCTCACTCTAAAGCAAACCCTAACCCTATTGCTCATCCTAGCACATACACTAATGCTAATCCTATCCCTAAACCTCACCATAAGCCTCAACCTTACCCTCACTCTAAACCTAACCCAAAAGCTAACCCTCACCCTCACCCTAACCCTAATGCTAACCCTAACCCTAACCCTAACACTAACCTCACACTCACCCTCACCTTAACCCTAATCCTAATCCTAAACCTTACCCTAACCCTCACCCTCACCCTAACTCTCAGCCTAACCCTACCCCTAACACTAACACTAACAGTAATCCTCACCCTAACCCTCACCCTAACCCTAACTCTAACCCTAACCCTCACCCTCGCCTTAACCCTAACCCTAAACATAACATAAAACCTCACCCTAACCCTAACCCTAAACCTCACCTTCACCCTAAACCTCACCCTAACCCTAACCCTAAACCTCATTCTCACCCTAGCCCTCAACCTAACCCTAACCCTAACCCTCAATCTCGGCCTAAGCCTAAACTTAAACCTAAGCTCAAGCCTAACCCTAACCCTCACACTAACCCTCACACTAACCCTCACCCTAACACTAACACTAACACTAACGCTAACTCTAACCCTAAACCTCACTCTCACCCTAACCCTAACTCTTACCCTAACCCTTAATATAAACCTCACCCTAAACCGAACCCTAAACCTTACCCTCACAGTAACCGTAACCCTAACCCTAACTCTAACAATAACACTAAACCTAATCCTAACTCTCATTGTAACCCTAAGCATCACCATAAAACTAACCCTCACCCTAACACTTCCCCTCACATTAACACTAACCCTAACCCTAACACTAATCCTCACACTAACCCTAACCATCACCCTAACCCTAAACCTCACCCTAAAACCTAGACCTAATCCTAACCCTCAACCTTACCCTAAACCTCACCCTCATCATAACCTTAACCCTAATCCCCACCCTATTACTAAACCTAATCCTAACCCTAAACCTCACCCTAACTGTAATCCTAACCCTCACCCTCATGATAGCCCACACCCTAACCCTAAACCTAAACCTAACCCTTATCCTAATGCTCACCCTAAAACTAAACCTAACCCTCACCCTAAACCTAACCCTCACCCTCACTGACAGCCTAACCCTAAGCCAATCCTAACCCTAACCATAACTCTCACACTCAACCTCACCCAAAACCTAATCCTAAACCTAACCCTATCCCTAACCCTAACCCTCACCCTAACCCTCACACTTTCCCTAACCCTAACACTAACCCTAACACTAACCCTCACACTAAACCTCAACTTAACACTAACTCTAACCCTAAACCTCACCCTCACCCTAACCCTAAACCTCACCCTCACCCTCACCCTCAACCTATCCCTAATCCTAAACCTAACTCTAACCCTAACCCTCATACTCACCTCACACTAACCCTAACCCTAATCCTAACCCTAAACCTAACCCTCACCCTAACACTAACCCTCACTCTAACCCTAACCCTAACACTAACCATAACCCTAAACCTCACCCGATCCCTTAATGTAACCCTAACTCTAACTCTAATACTCATCCTCACCCTCACCCTAAACCTAATCCTAAACATCAACCTCATCCTAACCCTCACCCTAACTCTAACCCTACAATAATCCTAAACCTAATCCTAATCCTAACTCTCACCCTAACCCTAACCCTAACTCTCACCAAAAGCTAACCATAACCCTAATCCTCACCCTCACCCTCACCCTCAGCTTATTGTTAAGCCAAACCCTAACCCTAAGCCTAACCCAAACACTCACCCTAATGCTAACCCTAATCCTAATCCTAGCCATAACACTAAACCTCACCCTAACCCTCACCCTCATCCTAACCCTCACCCTAACCCTAACCCTAACACTAACCCTAACCCTAAACCTGACCCTAAACCTCTCCCTAACCCTAAATCTAACCCTAAACCTCACCCTCTCCCTCACCCTAAACCTAACACTAACCCTAATCCTCACCCTAGGACATACCCTAACCCTAATCTAACCCTAACCCTCACCCTAACACTCACTCTAACCCTAAACCAAACCCTCACCCTAAATTTAACCCTCGCCCTCACCCTCAGCCTCAGCCTAACCCTAAGCCTAACACTAACCCTAACCCTAACTGTCACACTCACAGTCACCGTAAACCTAATCCTAACCCTAACACCAATCCTAACCCTAACACTAAACCTAAACCTCAACCTCAACCTAACCCTTACTCTAACCCTAACCTGAAGGCTATTGCTCATCCTAGCACATACCCTAAGGCTAATCCTATCCCTAACCCTCACCATAACCCTCACCCTTACCCTCACTCTAAACATAACCCTAAAATTAACCCTCACCCTCATCCTAACCCTAATGCTAACACTAACCCTAACACTAACACTAACCCTCACAGTCAACCTCACCATATCCCTAATCCTAATCCTAAACCTTACCCTAACCATCACGCTCACCCTAACTCTCATCCTGACCCTACACCCAACATTAACACTAACACTAACCCTCACCCTAAACCTCAACTTAACCCTAACTCTAACCCTAACCCTCACCCTCGCCTTAACCGTAACCCTAACCATAACCCTAAACCTCACACTAACCCTAACCCTAAAACTCACCCTAAACCTCAACCTAAGCATAACCCTAAACCTCACTCTCATCATAGCACTCGCCCTAGCCCTAAATGAAACCCTCAGTCTCGGCCTAAGCCTAAACCCTAAGGTTAATCCTAACCCTAACCCTAACACTAACCCTCATCCTAACCCTAACACTAACACTAACGCTAACTCTAAACCTAAACCTTACCCTCACCCTAACCCTAACTCTAACCCTAAACCTTAATATAAACCTCAACCTAAACCGAGCCCTAACCCTCACCCTCACAGTAACCGTAACCCTAAACCTAACTCTAACAATAAAACTAAAACTAAACCTAATCCTCATTGTAACCATAACCGTCACCATAAACCTAACCCTCACCCTAACAATTACCCTCACATTAACACTAATCCTAACCCTAACACTAATCCTCACTCTAACCCTAACCATCATCCTAACCCTAAACCTCACCCTAAGCCTAAACCTCAACCTCGCCCTAACCCTCACTCTAACACTAACCCTCACCCTAAACCTAGACCTAATCCTAACCCTCAACCTAATCCTAATCCTGAACCTAATACTCATCCTAACCCTCACCCTAACCATAAACCTAACCCTCACCCAAAACCTAACCCTCACCCTCACCCTCAGCCTAACCCTAAGCCTAATCGTAATCCTAACCATAACCATCACACTCAACCTCACCCAAAATCTAATCTTAAACCTAACCCTATCCCTAACCCTAACACTCACCCTAACCCTCACCCTAACCCTCACCCTAACCCTAACCCTAACACTAACCCTCACATTAAACCTCAACTTAACTCTAACTCTGACCCTAAATCTCACCCTAAACCTAACCCTAAACCTCACCCTCACCCTCACCCTCAGCCTATCCCTAAGCCTAAACCTAACCCTAACCCTAACCCTCATACTCAGCCTCACACTAACCCTAATCCTAATCCTAACCCTAAACCTAACCCTCACCCTAACACTAACACTCACCCTAACCCTAACCCTGACACTAACCATAACCCTAAACCTCACCCTATCCCTTACCCTAAACCTAACTCTAACCCTAAAAGTCACCCTCAACCTCACCCTAACCCTAATCCTAAACATCACCATCATCCTAATCCTCACCCTAACCCTAACCCTAACACTAATCCTAACCCTAGTCCTCATCCTAACTCTCACCCTAACCCTAACCCTAACTCTCACCCAAACGCTAAACCTAACCCAAACCCTAACCCTAATCCTCACCCTCACCCTCACCCTCAGCTTAATGCTAAGCCAAACCCTAACCCTAAGCCTATCCCAAACACGCACCCTACAGCTAACCCTAATCCTAATCCTAGCCCTAACTCTAAACCTCAACCTAACCCTCACCCTCTTCCTAACCCTCACCCTAACACTAACCCTAACGCTAAACCTCACTGTAAACCTCACCCTAACACTAAATCTAACCCTAAACCTCACCCTCACCCTCACCCTAAACCTAACCCTAACCCTAAACCTCACCCTAACCCTAACCCTCACACTCACCCTCACCTTCAAAGTAACTCTAAACCTAACCCTAACAATAACACTAACCCTCACACTAAACCTAACACTCACCCTCACCGTAATCGTAAACCTGACCCAAACCGTCACCCTAACCCTTACCCTAACCCTAACATAACCCTCATCCTAACCCTAAACCTAACCATCACCCTCAGCCTCACCCTTACTGTAAACTTAAACCTAAACATAACACTAACAATAACAATAACCGTAACCCTAAAATTACCCTCAACCTCACCCTAACCTTCACCCTAAACCTAACCCTCACCCTCAATGTAACCCTCACCCTAACACTCACCCTAAACCTAAACCAAATCCTATTCCTGAATCTCACATTAACTCTAACCCTAACCCTCACCCTCAACCTAGCACTCACCGTAGCCCTAGTCTTAAACCTAAACCTCACCCTAACCCTAATCCTAACCCTCACCCTAACCCTAAAACCCTAACAATCACCCTAATCCTAACCCTCACCTTCACCCTCAAGATCGGCCTAAGCATAAGCGTAAGCCTAAGGCTAAGCCTAACCCTCACACTCACCCTCATCATCACCGTAACCGTAACACTAAACCTAACCCTAACCCTCACACTAACCCGCACCCTAACGCTAACCCTAACCCTAAACCTCACCCTCACCCTAAACCTAACCCTCACTCTCACCCTCAGCTTAACACTAAGACTAAGCCTAACCCTAACACTCACCCTCACACTAGCCCTCACCATTACCTTAACCATAACACTAAACATAACCCTAACACTCACACTAACCCTAACACTAACCCTAACAATAACCCTAAACCTCACCCTCACCCTAACACTAACCCTAACTCTAAACCTCATCCTAACCCTAACCCTAACCCTCAACATCACCCTCACCCTCACCCTTACCTTAAACTTAACCTTAACCCTAACCCTAAGAATAACCATAACCCGAAACCTAAACTTAAAATTCACCCTCACCGTAACTCTAACCCTAACCCAAACCCTCACCCTAACCCTAACCCTGACTCTAACCCTAATGCTAAACCTCACCCTAAACCTAACACTAACCCTAATCCTCACCCTAAGACATACCCTAACCCTAATCTAACCCTAACTCTCACCCTAACCCTCACTCTAACCCTAAACCAAACCCTCATCCTAAATCTAACACTCACCCTCATCCTCAGCCTCACCCTAACCCTAAGCCTAACACTACCCCTAACCCTAACTGTCACACTCACAGTGATCGTAAATCTAATCCTAATCCTAACACCAACCCTAAACCTAACACTAACCCTAAACCTAACCCTCACACTAATCCTCACTCTAAACCTAAACCAACCCTATTGCTCATCCTAGCACATACCCTAACGCTAATCCTATCCCTAAACCTCACCATAACCCTCACCCTAACCCTCACACTAAACCTAACCCTAAAGTTAACCCTCACCCTCACCCTACCCCTAATCCTAACCCTAACTCTAAGCATAACACTAACCCTCACAGTCAATCAAAACTTAACCCTAATCCTAATCCTAACCCTTACCCTAACCCTCACCCTCACCTTAACCCTCATCTTAACCCTACTCCTAACACTAACACTAACCCTAACCTTCACCCTAAGCCTCACCCTACACGTCACCCTAACCGAAAATCTAACCCTTACCCTCAACTTCGCCTTAACCGGAACCCTAAACATAACCCTAAAACTCATCCTAACCCTAACCCAAAACCTCACCCTCACCCTAAACCTGTAACCATAACCGTCACCATAATCCTAACAATCACCTTAACAGTTACCCTCACACTAACACTAACCCTCACCCTAAGCCTAAACCTAACACTAACCCTAAACCTAAACCTCTCCCTATCCCTTAGCTTAACACTAACTCTAACCCTAAAACTCACCCTCACCCTCACCCTAACCCTAATCCTAAACATCACCCTCATCCGAACCCTCACCCTAACCCTAACCCTAACACTAATCCTAACCCTAATCCTCATCCTAAATCTCACCCTAACCCTAACTCTCACCCAAACGCTAAGCCTAACCCAAACCCTAACCCTAAACCTCACCCTCACCCTCACCCTCAGCTTAACGCTAAGCCTAACCCTAACCCTAAGCCTGTCCCAAACACTCACCCTAACACTAACCCTAATCCTATTCCTAACCCTAAATCTAACCCTCACCCTAACCCTCACCCTCATCCTAACCCTCACCCTAACCCTAACCCTAACACTAACCCTAACCCTAAACCTCACCCTAAACCTCACCCTAACCCTAAATCTAACCCTAAACCTCACCCTCACACTCACCCTAAACCTAACCCTAACCCTAAACCTCACCCTAACCCTAACCCACACACTCACCCTCACCTTCGCCATAACTCTAACCCTAACCCTAAAAATAACACCAACCGTCACCCTAACCCTAACACTCACCCTCACAGTAATCCTAACCCTAACCCAAACCCTCACCCTAACCATTACCCTAACCCTAAGCTAAACCTCACCCTAACCCTAAACCTAACCCTCACCCTCAGCCTCACCCTCACTGTAAACTTAAACCTAACTATAACACTAACAATAACACTAACCCTAACCCTAATCTAACCTTCACCATCACCGTCACCCTAACCCTAAACCTCACCCTAACCCTAACCCTCACCCTCACCGTAATCCTTACCCTAACACTCAACCTAACCGTAAACCTAACCCTAACCCTAAACCTCACCCTAACTCTAACCCTAACACTCACCCTCACCCTAGCACTCACCCTAGCCCTAATCTTAAACCTAAACCTCACCCTAAACCTCACCCTAACCCTAACCCTAAACCTCACCCTAACCCTAAAACCCTAACAATCACCCTAACCCTTACCCTCACCTTCACCCTCAAGCTCGGCCTAAGCATAAGCCTAAGCCTAAGGCTAAGCCTAACCATCACAGTCACCCTCACCCTCACTGTAACCGTAACACTAACCCTAACCCTAACCCTCACACTAACCCGCACCCTAACACTAACCCTAACCCTAAACCTCACCCTCACCCTAAACCTAACCCTCACTCTCAACCTCAGCCTAACCCTAAGCCTAAGCCTAACCCTAACCCTCACCCCCACCCTCAACTTAACACTAAGCCTAAGCCTAACCCTAACCCTAACCCTCACCCTCACACTAGCCCTCACCATAACCCTATCCATAACATTAAACATAACCCTAACACTCACACTAACCCTAACCCTAACCCTAACAATAACCCTAAACCTCACCCTCACCCTAACACTAACCCTAACTCTAAACTTCATCCTAACCCTAACCCTAACCCTCAACATCACCCTCACCCTCATCCTTATCTTAACCTTAATTTTAACCCTAACCCTAAGAATAACAATAACCCTAAACCTAAACTTAAAACTCACCCTCACCGTAACACTAACCCTAACCCTCACCATAACCCTAGTGCTAAACCTTACACAAAAAGTAACCCTAACCCTAATCCTCACCCTAGGATATATCTTAACCCTAATCCTAACCCTAATCCTCACCCTAACGCTCAGTCTAACCCTAAACCAAAACCTCACCCTAAATCTAACCCTCACCCTCACCCTCAGCCTCAGCCTAACCCTAAGCCTAACACTAACCCTAACCCTAACTGTTACACTGACAGTCATCGTAACCGTAATCCTAACCCTAACATCAACCCTAAACCTACCACTAAGCCTAAACCTAACCCTAACCCTAACCCTCTCTCTAACCCTAAACCTAACACTGTTGCTCCTCCTAGCACATACCCTACCGCTAATCCTATCCCTATCCCTCATCATAACCCTCACCCTAACCCTCACTCTAAACCTAACCTTAAAGCTAACCCTCATCCTCACCCTACACCTAATTTTAACCCTAACGCTAACACTCACATACACCCTCACCTTAACCCTAATCCTAATCCTAACACTTACCCTAACCCTCACCCTCATCCTAACCCTCATCCTAACCCTGACCCTAACACTAACACTAACCCTAACCCTCACTCTAACCCTCACCCTAAACCTAAATCTAACCCTAACCGTCACAGTCGCCTTAAACCTAACCCTAACCATAAGTCTAAAACTCACCCTAACCCCAACCCTAAAACTCACCCTCACCCTAAAACTCACCCTAACCCTAACCCTAAACCTCACACTCACCCTAGCCCTCACCCTAAGCCTAACTCTAACCCTAACCCTCACCCTAACCATAAACCTTACCATAACCCTAAATTTCACACTAACCCTAACCCTAACCCTCACCCTCACCCTCACCCTAACCTTAACCCTAACCCTCACCTTCACCCTAAACCAAACCCTAACCCTAACACTCACTCTAAACCTAAGCCTAACCCTAACCCTAACCCTCACACTCACCCTCAATCTAAACCTAATCCTAAACCTAACCCTATCCCTAACCCTGACCCTCATATTAACCACCACCCTAGCAATCACCCTCAGCCTAAACCTCACCCTAACCCTCACTCTAAACCGAACCCTAAAGTTAACCCTCACCCACACCCTACCCCTAATACTAACCCTGACACTAACCTTCACACTCACCTCAACTTAACCCTAATCCTAATCCTAACCCTTAACCTAACCCTCAACCTCACCCTAACCCTCATCCTAAACCTACCCTTAACACTAACACTAACCCTAACCCTCAACCTAACCCTCACCCTAACCCTAAATCTAACCCTAACCCTCACCCTCGCTAAAACGGTAACCCTAACCATAACCCTAAAACTCACCCTAATCCTAACCCTAAACCTCACCCTCACCCTAAACTCACCCTAACCCTAACCCTAACCCTCACTCTCACCCTAGCCCTCAACCTAAGCCTAACCCTAACCTTAAACCTCACCCTAAACATAACCCTCACCATAACCCTAAGTTTCACACTAACCCTAACCCTAACCCTCACCCTCACACTCACCCTAACTCTAACCCTAACCCTCACTCTCAGCCTAAACCGAACCCTAACCCTAACACTCACTCTAACCCTAAGCCTAAACCTAACCCTATCCCTAACCCTCACACTCACCCTCAATCTAAACCTAATCCTAAAACTAACCCTATCCCTAAACCTAACCCTGTCATTAACCACCACCCTAGCAATCACCCTCAGCCTAACCCTCACCCTAAAACTAAACCAAACACTAACCCTAACCCTACCCTTAACCATCAACCTAAACCTAATCCTCATCCCCACCCTCACCCTCAGCCTAACCCTAAGCCTAAGCCTAAGCCTAACCCTCACACTCACCCTCACCATAATCCTAATCCTAAACCTAACCCTAACCCTAACCCTAAAACTCAACCTAACCCTCACCCTAACACTAACCTTAACCCTCACCCTCAATGTCACCCTCAGACTAACCCTAAGCCTAAGCCTAAACCTAACCCTAACCCTAAACCTCACACTAGCCCTCACCTCAAACCTAATCCTAACCCTTACTCTCATCCTATAACTGAACCTATCCCTAACCCTAACCATCACCCGAACCCTAATCCTCACCCCCAACCTCACCCTCACCCTAACCATAAGCCTAAACCTAAACCTGACGCTAACCCTCACACTCACCGTCACCCTAACACTAATCCTAACACTAATGCTAACCCTAATCCTAATGCTAACAGTAACCCTAAACCTAAACCTAACCCTCACCCTAACCCTAACCCTAACATTAACCTTAACCCCAACTCTCACCCTAAATATATCCCTAACCCTAACTCTAACTCTAAACCTCACACACATCCTAACCCTAATCCGAACCCTAGCCCTAAACCTCACCCTAATCCTAAAGCTAACCCTCACCCTTACCCTCGCCCTCACCCTCAATGTAACTCTAACCCTCACACTAACAATAACACTAATCCTAACCCTTACCTTATCCTAACACTAATCCTATACCTAACCCTCACCCTCAGCCACACCCTCACTGCAAACGTCACCATAACCTTAACACTAACAATGATCCTAACCCTAACCTTAATCCTAACCCTCACCCTCACCCTAAACCTCATCCTAACCCTAACCCTCACACTAAACCTCACACTAACCCTAACCCTAACCCTCACCCTCATGCTCTGCCTAAGCCTAAGCCTAAACCTAAGCTTAAGCCTAACCCTAACCCTCACACTAACTGTCACCCTAACCCTAACACAAACACTAACGCTAACTCTAACCCTAAACTTCACCCTCAACCTAACCCTAACTCTAACCCTAACCCTAAACAAAAACCTCACCCTAAACCTAACCCTAACCATCAACCTCACTGTAACCATAACCCTAACCCTAACCCTAACAATAATCCTAAACTTAACCCTAACCCTCATTCTAACCATAACCCTAAACCTAACCCTAACCATCACCCTAACACTGACCCTCACCCTAACACTAACCCTAACCCTAACACTAATCCTCACACTAACCCTAAACGTCAACCAAACCCTAACCCTCAGCCTCAACCTAGTCCTCACCCTAACCCTAACACTCACCCTCACCCTCACCCTAACCCTAACCCTAAACCTAACCCTCAACCTCACCCTAAACCAAACCCTAACCCTAACACTCACACTAACCCTAAGCCTAAGCCTAACCCTAACACTAACCCTCACACTCACCCTCAATCTAAACCTAAACCTAAACCTAACCCTATCCCTAAACCTAACCCTCACATTAACCATCACCCTAGCGCTCACCCTAACACTAATTCTAACACTACACCACATCCTAACACTCACCCTAACCCTAATCCTAACTCTCAACATAACCCTAACCCTAACCCTCACCCTCACTCTTGGCCTAAGCCTAAACCTAACCCTAAGCTTAAGCCTAACCCTAAACATCACACTAACCCTCACCCTAACTCTAACACTAACACTAACGCTAACTCTAACCCTAAACCACACCCTCACCCTAACCCGAACTCAAACCCTAACCATTAATATAAACCTCACCCTAAACCGAACCGTAACCCTCACCCTCACAGTAACCGAAACCCTAACCCTAACCCTAACAATAAACCTAAATGTAGCCCTAACCCTCATTGTAACCATAAATGTCAAAATAACCCTAAACCTCACCCTAACACTTACCCTCACCCTAACACTAACACTAACTCTAACACTAATCCTCACACTAACCCTAACCATCACTCTAACCGTAAACCTCACCCTAACCCTAAACCTGACCCTCACCCTAGCCCTCACCCTAACACTAAACCTCACCCTAAACCTAGACCTAATCCTAACCCTCAACCTTACCCTAACCCTCACCATCATCATAAACTTAACCCTAACCCTCACCCTATGCCTAAACTTAATCCTAACCCTAAACCTCTCCCTAATACTAACCCTAACCCAAACTCTCATGCTAGCCCTCACACTAATCCTAATCGTAAATCTAACACTCATAATAACCCTCATCCTAAACCTAAACCTCACCCTAACCCTAACACAAACACTAACGCTAACTCTAACCCTAAACCTCACCCTCACCCTAACCCTAAATCTAACCCTAAACCTAAACAAAAACCTCACCCTAAACCTAACCCGAAGCCTAATCATAACCCTAACCATAACCCTCACAGTCAACCTCACCAAAAACCTAATCCTAAACCTAACCCTATCCCTAAACCTAACCCTCAACCTAACCCTAACCCTAACCCTAACCCTAACCCTAACACTAACCCTCACACTAAACCTCAACTTAACACTAACTCTAACCCTAAACTGCACCCTCACCCTAACCCTAACCCTCACCCTCACCCTTACCCACAGCCTATCCCTATGCCTAAACCTAACCCTAACCCTAACCCTCATACTCACCTTCACACTAACCCTAATCCTAATCCTAACCCTAAACCTAACCTTCACCCTAACACTAACCCTCACACTATCCCTAAACCTAACACTAACCCGAACCCTAAACCTCATCCTATCCCTTACCCTAACCCTAAATCTAACCCTAAAACTCACCTTCACCCTCACGCTAAACCTAATCCTAAATATAAACCTCATCCTAAACCTCAACCTAAACCTAACCCTAACACTAATCCTAACCCTAATCCTCATCCTAACTCTCACCCTAACCCTAACACTAAATCTCACCCAAATGCTAACCCTAACCCAAACCCTAACCCTAATCCTCAACCTCACCCTCAACCTCAGCTTAATGCTAAGCCTAACACTAACCATAAGCCTAACCCAAACCCTCACCCTAACACTTACCCTAATCCTAATCCTAACCCTAACCCTAAACCTCACCCTAACCCTCAACCTCATCCTAACCCTAACACTAACCCTAACCCTAACCCTAAACCTCACCCTAACCCTAACCCTCACACTCACCCTCACCTTCACCGTAACTCTAACCCTAACCCTAACAATAACATTAACCCTCACCCTAAACCTAACACTCACCCTCACCATAATCGTAAACCTGACCCAAACCCTCACCCTAACCCTTACCCTAACCCTAACCTAAACCTCACCCTAACCCTAAACCTAACCATCACACTCAGCCTCACCCTCACTGTAAACTTAAACCTAATCATAACACTAACAATAACAATAACCCTACGCTAATCTTACCTTCACACTCAACCTAACCATAACCCTCACCCTAACCCTAACCCTCACCCTCAATGTAACCCTCACCCTAACACTCACCCTAACCCTAAAACTAAACCTATCCCTAAACCGCACCCTAACTCTAACCCTAACCCTCACCCTGACCATAGCACTCACCCTAGCCCTAATCTAAAACCTAAACCTCACCCTATCCCTCACCCTAACCCTAACCCTAACCCTCAACCTCACCCTAAACCAAATCTTAACCCTAACACTCACTCTAACCCTAACCCTAAACCTAACCCTAACCCTCACACTCACCCTCAATCTAAACCTAATCTTAAACCTAACCCCATCCCTAACACTAACCCTCACATTAACCATCACCCTAGCGCTCACCCTAACCCTAATCCTAACCCTACACCTCATCCTAACACTCACCCTAACCCTAACCCTAACCCTCACACTAACCCTCACACTAACCCTAACATTAACACTAATGCTAACTCTAACCCTAAACCTCACCCTCACCCTAACACTAACTCTAACCCTAACCCTTAATATAAACCTCACCCTAAACCTAACCCTAACCCTCACAATAACCATAACCCTATCCCTAACAATAACCCTAAACCTAACCCTAACCCTCATTGTAACCATAACCATCACCATAACCCTAACCCTCACCCTAATAGTTACCCTCAACCTAACACTAACCCTCACCCTATCCCTAAAACTAACACTAACCCTAAACCTACACCTCTCCCTATCCCTTACCTAACCCTAAATCTAACCCTAAAACTCACCCTCACCCTCACCCTAACCCTAATCCTAAACATCACCCTCATCCGAACCCTCACCCTCACCCTCACCATAACACTAACACTAATCCTAACCCTAATCCTCATCCTAAATCTCACCCTAACCCTAACACCCAAACGCTAAGCCTAACCCAAACCCTAACCCTAAACCTCACCCTCACCCTCACTCTCAGCTTAACGCTAAGCCTAACCCTAACCCTAAGCCTGTCCCAAACACTCACCCTAACACTAACCCTAATCCTAATCCTAACCCTAACTCTAACCCTCACCCTAACCCTCACCCTCATCCTAACCCTCACCCTAACCCTAACCCTAACACTAACCCTAACCCTAAACCTCACCCTAAACCTCACCCTAACCCTAAATCTAACCCTAAACCTCACCCTCACCCTCACCCTAAACCTAACCCTAACCCTAAACCTAACCCTAACCCTAACCCTCACACTCACCCTCACCTTCGCCGTAATTCTAACCCTAACCCTAACAATAACAATAACCATCACCTAACCCTAACACACACGCTCACCATAATCCTAACACTAACCCAAACCCTCACCCTAACCTTTACCCTAACCCTAAGCTAAACCTCACCCTCAGCCTCACCCTCACTTTAAACTTAAACCTAACCATAACACTAACAATAACAATAACCCTACGCTAATTTTCCCTTCACACTCAACCTAACCATAACCCTCACCCTAACCCTAACCCTCACCCTCAACGTAACCCTCACCCTAACACTAACCCTAACCCTAAAAGTAAACCTATGCCTAAACCGCACCCTAACTCTAACCCTAACCTCACTCTCACTCTAGCAGTCACCCTAGCCCTAATCTTAAATCTAAACCTCACCCTATCCCTCACCCTAACCCTAACCCTAACCCTCAACCTCACCCTAAACCAAATCTTAACCCTAACACTCACTCTAACCCTAACCCTAAACCTAACCCTAACCCTCACACTCACCCTCAGTCTAAACCTAATCTTAAACCTAACCCTATCCCTAACACTAACCCTCACATTAACCATCACCCTAGCGCTCACCCTAACCCTAATCCTAACCCTACACCTCATCCTAACACTCACCCTAACCCTAACCCTAACCCTCACACTAACCCTCACACTAACCCTAACATTAACACTAACGCTAACTCTAACCCTAAACCTCACCCTCACCCTAACACTAACTCTAACCCTAACCCTTAATATAAATCTCACCCTAAACCTAACCCTAACCCTCACAATAACCGTAACCCTATCCCTAATAATAACCCTAAACCTAACCCTAAACCTCATTGTAACCATAACCATCACCATAACCCTAACCCTCAACCTAATAGTTACCCTCAACCTAATACTAACCCTCACCCTAAGCCTAAAACTAACACTAACCCTAACCCTAAACCTCTCCATATCCCTTACCTAACCCTAAATCTAACCCTAAAACTCATCCTCACCCTCACCCTAACCCTAATCCTAAACATCACATTCATCTGAACCCTCACCCTCACCCTAACCCTAACACTGATCCTAACCCTAATCCTCATCCTAACTCTCACCCTAACCCTAACTCTCACCCAAACGCTAAGCCTAACCCAAACCCTAACCCTAAACCTCACCCTCACCCTCACTCTCAGCTTAACGCTAAGCCTAACCCTAACCCTAAGCCTAACCCAAACACTCACCCTAACACTAACCCTAATCCTAATCCTAACCCTAACTCTAACCCTCACCCTAACCCTCACCCTCATCCTAACCCTCACCCTAACCCTAACCCTAACACTAACCCTAACCCTAAACCTCACCCTAACCCTAAATCTAACCCTAAACCTCACCCTCACCCTCACCCTAAACCTAACCCTAACCCTAAACCTCACCCTAACCCTAACCCTCATACTCACCCTCACCTTCGCCGTAATTCTAACCCTAACCCTAACAATAACAATACCCATCACCTTAACCCTAACACTCACGCTCACCGTAATCCTAACACTAACCCAAACCCTCACCCGAACCCTAAGCTAAACCTCACCCTAACCCTAAACCTAACCCTCACCCTCAGCCTCACCCTCACTGTAAACTTAAACCTAACCATAGCACTAACAATAACACTAACCCTAACCCTAATGTAACCCTCACCATCACCCTCACCCTAACCCTAACCCTAACTCTAACTCTAACCCTCACCCTCACCGTAATCCTCACCCTAACACTCACCCTAACCCTAAACCTATCCCTATCCCTAAACCGCACCCTAACTCTTACCCTTACCCTCACCCTCATCCTAGCACTCACCCTAGCCCTAATCTTAAACCTAAACCTCACCCTAACCCTAACCCTAACCCTCAACCTAACCCTAAAACCCTAACAATCACCCTAAACTTCAACCTCAACTTCACCCTCAAGCTCGGCCTAAGCATAAGCCTAAGCCTAAGGTTAAGCCTAACCATCACAGTCACCCTCACTCTCACCGTAACCGTAAAACTAACCCTAACCCTAACCCTCACACTAACCCGCAACCTAACGCTAACCCTAACTCTAAAACTCACCCTCACCCTAAACCTAATACTCATTCTCACCCCCAGCCTAACCCTAAGCCTAAGCCTAACCCTTTCCCTCACCCCCACCCTCAGCTTAACACTAGCCTAAGCCTAACCCTAACCCTAATCCTCACCCTCACACTAGCCCTCACCATAACCCTAACCATAATATTAAACGTAACCCTAACACTCACACTAACCCTAACCCTAAACCTAACACTAATCCTAAACCTCACCCTCACCCTAACACTAACCCTAACTCTAAACCTCATCCCAACCCTAAAACTAACCATCAACATCACCCTCACCCTCACCCTTACCTTAACCTTAACCTTAACTTTAACCCTCACCATAAGAATAACAATAACCCTAAACCTACACTTAAAACTCACCCTCACAGTAACTCTAACCCTAACCCAAACCCTCACCCTAACCCTAACCCTCACTCTAACCCTAGTGCTAAACCTTACACTTAAAGTAACCCTAACCCTAATCCTCACCCTAGGACATACCTTAACCCTAATCCTAACCCTAACCCTCACCCTAACCCTCATTCTAAACCTAAACCAAATCTCATCCTAAATCTAACCCTCAGCCTCACCCTCAGCCTCAGCCTAACCCTAAGCCTAACACTAACCCTAACTGTCACACCCACAGTCACCGTAAACCTAATCCTAACCCTAACACCAACTCTAAACCTAACACTAACCCTAAACCTAACCCTCACCATAACTCTCACTCTAACCCTAACCCTAACACTGTCGCTCATCCTAGCACATACCCTAACGCTAATCCTATCCCTAACCCTCACCTTAACCCTCACCCTAACCCTCACTCTAAACCTAACCCTAAAGCTAACAGTCAACCTCACCCTACACCTAATCCTAACCCTAACACTAACACAAACATGCACCCTCACCTTAACACTAATCCTAAACCTAACACTTACCCTAACCCTCACACTCACCCTAACCCTCATCCTAACCCTGCTCCTAACAGTAACACTAACCCTAACCCTCACCCTAACTCTCACTGCCCCTAACACTAACAATAACCCTAACCCTAAATCTAACCCTAACCCTCACACTCGCCTTAACCCTAACCCTAACCCTAAAACTCACCCTCACCCTAAAACTCACCCTAACCCTAACCCTAAACCTCACTCTCACCCTAGCCCCCACCCTAAGCCTAACCCTAACACTAACCCTCACCCTAAGCATAAACCTCACCATAACCATAACTTTCACACTAACCCTAACCCTAACCCTCACCCTAACCCTCACCCTAACCCTAACCCTAACCCTCACCTTCACCCTAAACCAAACCCTAACCCTAACACTCACTCTAACCCTAAGCCTAACCCTAATCGTAACCCTAACCCTCACACTCACCCTCAATCTAAACCTAATCCTAAACTTAACCCTATCCCTAACCCTAACCCTCATATTAACCACCACCCTAGCAATCACCCTCAGCCTAAACCTCACCCTAACTCTCACTCTAAACCTAACCCTAAAGTTAACCCTCACCCTCACCCTAACCCTAATACTAACCCTAACACTAACCCTCACACTAACACTCACCTTAACACTAATCCTAATCCTAAACCTTACCCTAACCCTCACCCTCACCTTAACCTTCATCCTAACCCTACCCTTAACACTAACACTAACCCTAACCCTCACCCTAACCCTCACCCTACCCTAAATCTAACCCTAACCCTCACCCTCGCTAAAACGGTAACCCTAACCATAACCCTTAAACTCACCCTAACCCTAACCCTAAACCTCACCTTCACCAAAAACTCACCCTAACCCTAACCCTAACCCTCACTCTCACCCTTGCCCTCACCCTAAGCCTAAACTTAACCCTAAACCTCAATCTAACCATAACCCTCATCATAACCCTAACGTTCACACTAACCCTAACCCTAAACCTCACCCTCACCCTCACCCTAACCCTAACCCTAACCCTCACTCTCAGCCTAAACCGAACCCTAAACATAACACTCACTCTAACCCTAAGCCTAAGCCTAACCCTAACCCTAACCCTCACACACACTCTCAATCTAAACCTAATCCTAAAACTAACCCTATCCCTAATCCTAACCCTGTCATTAATGACCAGCCTAGCAATCACCCTCAGACTAACCCTCACCCTAACCCTAACACTAACACTAACCCTAACACTCACCCTCAACGTCAGCCTCAGAATAACCCTAAGCCTAAGTCTAAAACTAACCCTAACCCTCAATCTCACCCTAGCCCTCACCCTAACCCTAATCCTAAACCTAACCCTCATGATAACCCTCAATCTAACGCTAAACCTAACCATCACCCGAACCCTAATCCTCACCCCCATCCTCATGCTCAGCCTAACCCTAAGCCTAAGCCTAACCCTAACCCTAACCCTCATACTCACCATCACCCTAAACCTAATACTAATCCTAACCCTAACCCTAACCCTAACCCTCACACTCACCCTCAATCTAAACCTAATCTTAAACCTAACCCTATCCCTAACACTAACCCTCACATTAACCATCACCCTAGCGCTCACCCTAACCCTAATCCTAACCCTACACCTCATCCTAAAACTCACTCTAACCCTAACCCTAACCCTCACACTAACCCTCACCCTAACCCTAACATTAACACTAATGCTAACTCTAACCCTAAACCTCACCCTCACCCTAACACTAACTCTAACCCTAACCCTTAATATAAACCTCACCCTAAACCTAACCCTAACCCTCACAATAACCATAACCCTATCCCTAATAATAACCCTAAACCTAACCCTAACCCTCATTGTAACCATAACCGTCACCATAACCCTAACCCTCACCTAATAGTTACCCTCAACCTAACACTAACCCTCACCCTATCCCTAAAACTAACACTAACCCTAACCCTACACGTCTCCCTATCCCTTACCTAACCCTAAATCTAACCCTAAAACTCACCCTCACCCTCACCCTAACCCTAATCCTAAACATCACATTCATCTGAACCCTCACCCTCACCCTAACCCTAACATTAATCCTAACCCTAATCCTCATCCTAAATCTCACCCTAACCCTAACTCTCACCCAAACGCTAAGCCTAACCCAAACCCTAACCCTAAACCTCACCCTCACCCTCACTCTCAGCTTAACGCTAAGCCTAACCCTAACCCTAAGCCTATCCCAAACACTCACCCTAACACTAACCCTAATCCTAATCCTAACCCTAACTCTAACAATCACCCTAACCCTCACCCTCATCCTAACCCTCACCCTAACCCTAACCCTAACACTTACCCTAACCCTAAACCTCACCCTAAACCTCACCCTAACCCTAAATCTAACCCTTACCCTTGCCTTAACCCTCACATTTACCATAATCCTCATTCTCAGCCTAACCCGCAACTTTACCCTTACTGCCCCCCCACTCTAACCTTCACGCTAACCCTAACACTCATCCTAACCCTCACCCTGTCTGTAACCCTAAGCATCACCCTAACTCTAACCCTCACCCACACATTAACCCTAACCCTCACCCTCACCCTCAGCCTAAGCCGAAGTCTAAACCTAACCCAAACACTCACCCTCATCCTAACCCTAATCCTAATCCTAACCATAACCATAACCCTCACACTAACCCTAACACTCAACCTAACCCTAACCCTAACCCTGACCCTAACACTAACTGTAACACTAAACCTCACCCTGACCCTAACCCTAACCCTTAAGCTCACCCTAACCCTAACCCTAAACCTCACCCTCACACTAGCCATCACCCTAAACCTAATCCTAAACTTAACCCTCATCATAACCCTCACCCTAAGCCTAATCCTAACCCTCACCATAACCCTAATTATCACCCACAACCTCACCCTCAGCCTAACCCTAACCCTAACCCTAAACCTAACCCTAACCCACACACTCACCCTCAACGTAACCCTAATGCTAACCCTAACCCTAACTCTAACCCTCACCTTCAGCCTCACCCTCAGCCTAACCCTATGTGTAAGCCTAACCCTAAACCTAACCCTCACACTCACCCTCACCCTAACCCTAATCCTAACACTAACCCTAACCCTAAAGCTAACCCTCCCCCTAACGCTAACTCTAACCCTAAACCTCACACTCACCCTAACCCTAATCTTAACCCTAAACCTCACCCTAACCCTAACCCTAAACCCCAGCCTTACCCTCACCCTCACCCTGACCGTAACACTAACCCTAACACTAACAATAACACTAATCCAAACCCTAAACCTAACCCTAAAACTAATCTTATCCCTAACCCTCACCCTCAGCCTCACCCTCACTGCAAATGTAACCATAAACTTAACACTAATAATAATCCTAACTCTAACCCTAATCCTAACCCTAACCCTCTTCCTGACCCTAACCCTCACAGTAATTCTAGCCCTCATCCTCAGCATAAACCTAACCCTCATCCTAACCCAACCTCACCCTAACCTGAACCCTAAACTTCACCGTAACACTAAACCTATCCCACCCCCTCAACTTAGTCCTCACCCTATCCCTAATCCTAACCCTAATCCTCATCCTAACACTAACCCTAACCCTAACCCTAATCCTCCCACTAACCCTAATCCTAACTTTAACCCTCAACCTAACTCGAACCCTCACCATCACTGTAACCTGAACCCTAAACCTCACCCAAACTCTAAACTTAACCCGAAACCTAACCCTCAACCTAACGCTAACCCTAACCCAAACCCTAACCCTAACCCTCACCCTTACCCTCACCCTCAGCTTAACCCTTAGCCTAACCCTAACCCTAAGCATATACCAAACACTCACCCTAACACTAACCCAAATCCTAATCCTAACACTAACCCTAACACTCACCAACATCCTATCCCTCAACCTAATCCTAAAACTAAGCCTAACCCTAACCCTCACACTAACTCTCACACTAAACCTAACTGTAACACTCAATCTCACCCTCACCCTCATCCTAACCCTAACCCAAACCCTAAACTTCATCCTAACCCTAACCCGGATCCTCACCCTCACCCTCACCCTCACCGTAACTCTAACCCTAACCCTAACAATTACACTAAACCTAACCCTAAACCTAACACTCACCCTCACCATAACCCTAACCCTAACCCTAAACCTCACACTAACCATCAACCTAGCGCTCAACCTAACCCTAAACCTCACCCTAACCCTGACCCTAACCCTAACCCTAACCCTCACCCTCACACTCGGCCTAAGCCTAAGCCTAAACCTAAGCTTAAGCCTAACTCTAATCCTCACACTAACCCTCACCCTAACCCTAACACTAACAATAACACTAATTCTAACCCTAAACCGCACCCTCACACTAACCCTAACTCTAACAGTAACCCTAAACATAAACCTCACCCTCAACCTAACCCTAACCCTCACCCTCACCGTAACTGTAACCCTAACCCTAACCCCAACAATAACCCTAAACCTAACCCTAATCATCATTCTAACCATAACACTCACCCTAAAGCTAACCCTCACCCTAACACTTACCCTTACCGTAACACTAACCCTAACCCTAACACTAATCCTAACAATAACCCTAATCGTCACCCTAAACCTAAACCTCAACCTAACACTGACCCTCACCCTCATCCTAGCCCTCACCCTAACCCGAACCCTCACCTTCACCCTAAACCTTAGACTAACACTAAAACTAATCCTCAATCTTAACCTCACCCTCACCCTAACCAGAACACTAACCCTCAACCTAAACCTAACCCTGACAGTTACCGTAATCCTCACTCTCAGCCTAACCTTAACTTTTACCCTTACCGTAAACCTCAACCTAACACTCACCCTAAACCTAACCCTCACCCTGACTGTAACCCTAAGCATCACCCTAACCCTAACCCTCACCCTCACACACAGCCTCAGCCTAACCCTAACCCTAACCCTAACCATAACCCTAACACTAACCCTAGCGCTCACCCTAACCCTAATCCTAACCCTATCCCCAATCCTAACCCTAAACCCTCTCCCTCAAAGTAGCCCTAAACCTAACCCTCACCCTAACCCTAACCCTAACCCTAAACATAAACCTCGCCATAATACTAACTCTACAACTCACCCTCACCCTTTCCCTCAACCTAACCCTAATCCTAATCCTAAACCTCATCCTAACCCTCACCCTAACCCTAACCCTAACCCTCACCCTAACCCTAACCCTCCCCCTCCCCCTCCCCCTCAGCCTAACCCTAAGCCTATGCCTAACCCTAAGGGCCACACTCACCCTAACCCTAATCCTAACACTAACACTAACCCTAACCCTAACCCTCCCCCTAACCCTCACCCTAACCCTAACCCTCACCCTAAACCTAAACCTAACACTAACCCTAACCCTAAACCTCCCCCTAACCCTAACTCTAAACCTAAACCTCACCCTCAACCTAAAACTAACTCTAACCCTAACCCTAAACCTAAACCTCAGCCTAACCGTAACCCTGATCCTGACCCTCAACTTCACTGTAACAATACACCAAACCCTAACCTTAAAAATAACACTAACCCTAACACTAATCCTAACAGAAACCATAACTCTCACCCTAACCCTAACCCTCATCCTAACACTTACCCTCAACCTAAAACTAACCCTAATGCTAACACTAATCCTCACACTAACCTTAACCATCACCTTAACCCTAAACCTCAACCTAAACCTATCCCTCACCCTCACCCTCACCCCAGCCCTCACCCTAACGCTACCCCTAACCCTCACCCTAAACCTCACACTAATCCTAAGACTAATACTCAATCTAACCCTCACCCTCACCCTAACCCTAACTCTTATCCTCACCCTAACACTCACCCTAACCCTAACACTCACATTTACCCTTACTGTCACCCTCACTATAACCCTCACCCTAAACCTAACCCTCATCCGAACCCTCAGAATAACCATAACCCTAACCATCATGCTAACCCTAACCTTCAAACTCACCCTCAGATTCAACTTAAACCGAAGTTTAACCCTAACCCTAAACCTCACCCTCACCCTAGCCCTCACCCTAACCCTAATCCTAACCCTAATCCTCATCCTAACACTAACCCTAACCCTAACCCTAACCCTCACCCTAACCCTAATCCTAACCCTAACCCTCAACCTAACCCTAACCCTCTCCATCACTGTAACCTGAACCCTAAACCTCACCCAAACCCCAGCCTAACCTTCACATTTAGCCTTATTGTCAACCTCACCCTAACACTCACCATAACCCTATCCCTCATCCTAACCCTCACCCGGACTGTAAACCTAAGCATCACCCTAACCTTAACGCTCACCCTAACCCTCAGCCTCAGCCTAAACCTAAGCCTAAGCCTAAACCTAACCCTAAACCTCACCCTCACCCTAGCCCTCACCCTAACCCTAATCCTAACCCTAACCCTCAGCCTAATCTTAACCCTAACCCAAAAAATAGCCCTAACCCTAACCCTAACCCTCATTCTAACCATAAGCCTCACCCTAACCCTAACCCTCACCCTAACACTTACCCTCACCCTAACACTAACGCTAACACTAACACTAACGCTCACACTAAACCTAACCATCACCCTAACCCTAACACTCACCCTAACCCTAACCCTAACCCTCACCCTCACCCTAGCCCTCACCCTAACCCTAACTATCATCCTCACCCTAAACCTCACACTAACCCTAAAACTAATCCTTAAGCTAAACCACAAGCTCACCCTAACCCTAACTGTAACCTTCACCCTAACCCTAACCCTCACATTTACCGTAATCCTCATTCTCAGCCTAACCCTCAACTTTACTCATACTGTCATCCTCACCCTAACCCTCACACTAACCCTAACCCTCATCCTAATCCTCACCCTGACCGTAACCCTAAGCATCACCCTAAACCTAACCCTCACCCACACCCTAACCCTAACTCTCACCCTCACCCTCAGCCTAACCCTAGGACTAACCCTAACCCTCATACTCAGCCTCACACTAACCCTAATCCTAATCCTAACCCAGAACCTAACCCTCACCCTAACACTAACACTCACCCTAACCCTAACCCTAACACTAACCCTAACCCTAACTCTCACCCTTACACTAACTCTAACACTAAACCTCACCCTGACCCTAACCCTAACCCTAAAGCTTACCCTAACCCTAACCCTAATCCTCACCCTCACGCTAGCCCTCACCCTAACCCTAATCGTAACCCTAACCCTCATCATAACCCTCACCCTAACCCTAATCCTTACACTCACAATAACCCTAACCCTCACCCTCAACCTCACCCTCAGCCTAAGCCTAAGCATAACCCTAAACCTAACACTAACCCACAGACTCACCCTCAGCGAAACTCTAATGCTAACCCTAACCCTAACTCTAACCCTAAGCGTCCCAGTAACCCTAACCCTAAACCTAACCTAACACTAACCCTAACCCTAACCATCAACCTAACCCTCCCCCTAACCCTAACTCTAACCCTAAACCTCACATTCACCCTAAACCTAATCCTAATCCTATCCCTAAACCTCACCCTAACCTAACCCTAAACCCCAACCTTACCCTCACGCTCACCCTGTCCGTAACTCTAACCCTAAAGCTAACAATAACACTAAAATTAAACCTAAACCTAACCCTAACACTAATCCTATCCCTAACCCTCACACTCAGCCTCACCCTCACTGCCAATGTAACCATAACCTTAACACTAACAATAATCCTAACACTAACCCTAATCCTAAACATCACACTAACCCTAACCCTCATTCTAACCCTAACCCTCACGGAAACTCTAACCCTCACACTCACCATAACCCTAACCCTCATCCTAACCCTCACCCTCACCCTAACCCTCACCCTAAACCTCACCCTAACGCTAACCCTAACCCTCACCCTCACCCTAGCCCTCACCCCAACGCTAATCCTAACCCTAATCCTCATCCTAACACTAACCCTAACCCTAACCCTAATCCTAACCCTAACCCTCAACCTAACCCTAACACTCACCATCACTGTAACCTGAACCCTAACCCTCACCCAAACCCTAAACTTAACCCGAACCCTAACTCTCACCCTAAAGATAAACCTAACCCCCACCCTAAACCTAATCCTCACCCTTACACTCACCCTCAGCTTAAACCTTAGCCTAACCCTAACCCTAAGTCTAACACTAACACTCACCCTAACACTAACCCTAATCCTAATCCTAACCTTAACCCTAAACCTCACCCTCATCCTAAACCTAAAACTAACACTAACCCTAACCCTCACACTAACTCTCACCTTAACCCTAACTCTAACACTAAATCTCACCCTCACCTTCACCCAAACATTAACCCTAACCCTAAACCTCATCCTAACCCTAAACCTAATCGTGCCCCTAACCCTAACCCTAACCCTCACCCTAACCATAACCCTAACCCTAACCCTAACCCTCACCCTAACCCTAACTGTAACCCTATCCCTAAACATAAACCTCACCCTAAACCTAACCCTAACCCTCACCCTCACCATAACTGTAACCCTAACCCTAACCCTAACAATAACCCTAAACCTAACCCTAACCCTCATTCTAACCATAACCCTCACCTAACTCTAACCCTCACCCTAACACTTACCCTCACCTTAACACTAACCCTAACAATAACAATAATCCTCAAACTAATCCTAATTGTCATCCTAACCCTAAACCTCACCCTCACCCTAACCCTCACCCTCACCCTCACACTAGCCCTCACCCTAACCCTAACTCTCATCCTCACTCTAAACCTCACACAAACCCTAAAACTAATCCTCAATCTTAACTTCACCCTCACCTTAACCCTAATCCTAACCCCCAACCTTACCCTAACCCTCACCCTTACTGTAATCCTCACTCTCAGCCTAAACTTCAACTTTTCCCTTACCTTAACCCTCACACTAACACTCACCCTAACCCTAACCCTCATCCTAACCTTCACCCGGACTGTAACCCTAAGCATCACCCTAACCCTTACCCTCACCCTCACCAACAGCCTCATCCTAAACTTCACCCCAACCGTAACCCTAAGCATCACCCTAACCCTAACCCTCACCCACACCCAGAGCCTCAGCCTAACCCTAACCCTAAGCCTAAACCTAACCCTAACCCTCACTCTCAACCTAAACCTAATCCTAACCCTAACCCTAATCCTAACCCTAAACATAACCCTAACCCTAAACATCACCCTAAACCTAATCCTCATCCCAACCCTCACTCTCAGCCTAACCCTAAGTCTAAGAATACCCCAAACCCTAACCATCACACTCATCCTCAACATAACCCTAATCCTCAAACAAACCCTAACCCTAACCCTAAACCTCAACCTAACCCTCACCCGAAACCTAAACCTAACACTAACCTTATCCCTAACCCTCACCCTTACCCTCGCCCTAAACCTAACTCTAAACCAAAACCTCACACTCACCCTAAATCTAACCCTAACCCTCCACCTCACCCTCACCCTCAACCTCACCGTAAATCTAACCCTAACCCTAACAATAACCCTAAACCTAACCCTAACCCTCATTCTAACCATAACCCTCACCTAACTCTAACCCTCACCCTAACACTTACCCTCACCTTAACACTAACCCTAACAATAACAATAATCCTCAAACTAATCCTAATTGTCACCCTAACCCTAAACCTCACCCTCACCCTAACCCTCACCCTCACCCTCACACTAGCCCTCACCCTAACCCTAACTCTCATCCTCACTCTAAACCTCACACAAACCCTAAAACTAATCCTCAATCTTAACTTCACCCTCACCCTAACCCTAATCCTAACCCCCAACATTACCCTAACCCTCACCCTTACTGTAATCCTCACTCTCAGCCTAAACTTCAACTTTTCCCTTACCTTAACCCTCACACTAACACTCACCCTAACCCTAACCCTCATCCTAACCTTCACCCGGACTGTAACCCTAAGCATCACCCTAACCCTTACCCTCACCCTCACCAACAGCCTCATCCTAAACTTCACCCCAACCGTAACCCTAAGCATCACCCTAACCCTAACCCTCACCCACACCCAGAGCCTCAGCCTAACCCTAACCCTAAGCCTAAACCTAACCCTAACCCTCACTCTCAACCTAAACCTAATCCTAACCCTAACCCTAATCCTAACCCTAAACATAACCCTAACCCTAACCATCACCCTAAACCTAATCCTCATCCCAACCCTCACTCTCAGCCTAACCCTAAGTCTAAGAATACCCCAAACCCTAACCATCACACTCATCCTCAACGTAACCCTAATCCTCAACCTAACCCTAACCCTAACCCTAAACCTCAACCTAACCCTCACCCGAAACCTAAACCTAACACTAACCTTATCCCTAACCCTCACCCTTACCCTCGCCCTAAACCTAACTCTAAACCAAAACCTCACACTCACCCTAAATCTAACCCTAACCCTCCACCTCACCCTCACCCTCAACCTCACCGTAAATCTAACCCTAACCCTAACAATAACCGTAACCCTAACCCTAACCCTAATGCTCACCCTCACCATAACCCTAAACCTAACCCAAGCCTCACACTAACCCTAACCCTAACCCTAACCCTAAACCTAACCCTCACCCTTACCCTAACCCTAAATCTCAGCCTCAGCCTCACCCTCACTGTGAACTTAACTTTAACCATAACACTAACAATAACCCTAACCCTAATCCTAACACTCACCCTCATACTAAACATCACCCTTACCCTAAACCTAAGCCTAATCCTAATCCTCGCCCTAATGCTAACTCTAAACCTCACCCTCACCCTTGCCCTCATCCTAACCCTAATCCTAACTCTAAACCTCATCCTAAACCTCAACCTACCCCTAACCCTAACCCTCACCCTAACTCTAACCCTCACCTTCAGCCTCACCCTCAGCCTAACCCTATGCGTAAGCCTAACCCTAAACCTAACCCTCACACTCACCCTCACCCTAACCCTAATCCTAACACTAACCCTAACCCTAAACCTAACCCTCACCCTAACCCTCCTCTAACCCTAAATCTAAACCTAAACCTCACCCTCAACCTAACCCTAACTCTAACCATAACACTAAACCTAAACCTCAACCTAACCCTAACCTTAACCCTCACCCTGACCGTAACCATAACCCTAACACTAATCCTAAAATAACCCTAATCCTAATACTAATCCTAACCCTAAACATAACTCTCACCCTAACACTCACCCTCACCCTAACGCTTACCCTCACCCAAAAACGAACCGTAATCCTTACACTAACCCTCACACTAACCCTAACCATCAACTTAACCTTAAACCTCCAACTAACCCTATCCCTAGTCCTCACCCTAACCCTAGCCCTCACCCTAACGCTACCCCTCATGCTCACCCTAAACCTCACACTAACCCTAACACGAATACTCAATCTAACCTTCACCCTAACCCTAACACTAATCCTCACCCTAACACTCACCCTAAACCTAACCCTCAATTTTAACCTTACTGTCACCCTCACCCTATCCCTAACCCTAAACTTAACCCTCATCCTAACCCTCAGCCTAACCATAACCTAACCATCACGCTCACTCTAACACTCAAACTCAACCTCAGCCTCAGCCCTAACCTAAGCCTAAGCCTATCCCTAACCCTAACCTTCACCATCACCCTAGCCCTCACCCTAACCCTAATCCTAATCCTAACCCTTATCCTAAGCCTAACCCTAACCCAAACAATAACCCTAACCCTAACTCTAACCCTCATTCTAACCATAAGCCTCACCCTAACCCTAACCCTCACCTAACACTTACCCTCACCCTAACACTAACGCTAAACCTAACACTAACCCTCACACTAACACTAACCCTCACACTAACCCTAACACTCACTCTAACCCTAACACTCACCCTAACCCTAAACCTAACCCTCACCCTCAACCTAGCCCTCACCCTAAACCTAATCCTAACCCTAAACCTAATCGTAACCTAACCCTAACCATCACCCTAAACCTAATCCTCATCCCGACACTCACCCTCAGCCTAACCCTAAGCTTAAGCCTCAGCCTAACCCTAACCCTCACCCTCACCCTCACCAAAACCCTAATCCTAAACCTAACCCCAACGCTAAACCACCTAACCCTCACGCTAACCCTAACCCTAACCCTCCCCCTCTCCCTCACTGTAACCATAAACCTAACCCTAAACCTAAAAATAACACTAACCCAAATACTAATCCTTACCCTAACTATAACTCTCACCCTAACCCTAACCCTCACCCTAATACTTACCCTCACCCTAAAACTAACCCTAATCCTAACGCTAACCCTCACACTTAACCCTAAACCTCAACCTAACCCTATCACTAACCCTCACCCTCACCCTAGCCCTCATCCTAACCCTACCCCTCATCCTCACTCTAAACCTCACACTAACCCTAATACTAATACTCAGTCTAACCCTCACCCTCACCTTAACCCTAACCCTAATCCTCACCCTAAACATAACCCTCACCCTAAAACTTCCCCAAAACCTAACACTAACCCTAACCCTAACACTAAACCTCACACTAACCATAACACTCACCTAACCCTAACACTCACCCTAACCCTAACACTCACCCTAAACCTAAACCTAAACCTCACCCCCACCCTAGCAGTAACCCAACCTTAACTATCATCCTCACCCTAAACCTCAAACTAACCCTAAAACTTATCCTCAATCTAAACCACAACCTCACCCTAACCCTAACTCTAACCCTAACCCTCACATTTACAGTAATCCTCATTCTCAGCCTAACCCTCAACTTTACACTTACTATCACCCTCACGCTAACCCTCACACTAACCCTAACCCTCATCCTAACCCTCACCCTGACCATAACCCTAAGCATCACCCTAACTCTAACCCTCACCCACACCCTCACCATAACACTAACCCTCACAGTAACACTAACACTAAACGTAAACATAACACTCAGCCTAACCCTAACTCTCATCCTCACACTCACCCTCAGCCTAACCCTAAGCCTAACCGTAATCCTCACACTCACCCTCACCCTAACACTAATCCTAATCCTAACCATAACCATAACCCTAATCCTAACCGTAACACTCACCCTATCCCTAACCCTAACACTAACCCTAACCCTAACCATCACCCTAACACTAACTCTAACACTAAACCTCACCCTCACTCTAATCCTAACCCTAAAGCTCACCCTAACCCTAACCCTAAACCTCACCCTCATGCTAGCCCCCACCCTAACACTAATCCTAACCCTAACCCTCATCCTAACCCTCAACCTAACCCTAATCCTAACCCTCACCCTAACCCTAAACCTCACCCTCAACCTCACCCTCAGCCTAACACTAAGCCTAACCCTAAACCTAACCCTAACCCACAACTCACCCTCAACCTTACCCTAATCCTAACCCTAACCCTAACTCTAACGTTAACACTCATACTAACCCTCACCCTAACCCTAACCTAACACTAACCCTAAACCGAACCCTAACTGTAACTCTCACCCTAAGCCTAAATCTAACCCTAAACCTCACCCTCACCCTAACCCTAACTCTAACCCTAATCCTAACCCTGAACCTCAACCTAAACCTAACCCTAACCCGCACCCTAACTATAAATCTCACCGTAACCCTAACCCTCACCCTAAAACTTACTCTCACCCTAACACTAACCCTAAGCCTAACACTAACCCTCACACTGACCCTAAACCTCACCCTAAGCCTAAACCTCAGCCTAACCCTAACACTAAACCTAACCCTCAACCTCACCCTAAATCTCACCCTAAAACTAATTCTAACCCTTACCCTCACATAACCCTAACACTCATCCTCAACCTCAACCTCACACTAACCCTAACCCTAATCCGCAATCTAACCCTCAGCCTCACCATAATCCGTAACCCACAACCTTGCCCTAACCCTCACCCTAACTGTAACCCTCACCCTTATCTTAACCCTCAACCTCAGCCTAACCCTCAAATTTAATCTTATCATCACCCTCAAACTAACCCTCACCCAATCCCTAAACCTCATCCTAACTTTCAAGCTAACCTTAACCCTAACCACCACCCTAAACCTAACCCTCACCCTCACCCTCACCCTAGCCCTCACCCTAATCCTAATCCTAACCCTAAGCATCATCCTAAACCTCACTCTAACACTAACCCTAACCATCACCCTAACACTAACCCTCACCCTCAACCTCACCATCAGCCTAAATCTATTCCTAAAACTAATCCTAACCCTAAACCTGAACCTCAAACTAACCCTCACCCTAACCCTAACCCTAAGACTAAGCCTCACCCTAACCTTAACCCTAACCCTCCCCCTATCCCTAACACTAACCCTAACCCTAGCCCAACCCCTAACACCAACACTCACACGTATTCTAACCCTAAACTTCACCTTAACCCTAACCTTAACTCTCACCCTCACCCTCACCCTAACCCTCACCCTAATCCTAACCCTAAGCCTAAGCCAAACCCTAACCCTAACCCTCACATTCACAGTCACCCTAACCCTAATCCTAACCCTAACTCTATCCCTAAACCTCAACCTAACCCTCACATTCACCCTAAGGCTAACACTAACCCTAAACCTAACCCTCACCCTAACCCTAAACCTCACCCTAACCCTAATCGTAACCCTTATTCTCATCCCCACCCTCACCCTCAGCCTAACCATAAGCCTAAACCTAAGCCTAACCCTAACACTAACGCTAACTCTAACCCTAAAGCTCACCCTCACCCTAACCCTATCTCTAACCCTAATCCTAAACCTCACCCTAACCCTAACCCTAACCCTCACCCACACCCTCACCCTCACCATAACTCTAACCCTAACCATAACAATAACACTAACCCTAACCCTAACCATAACTCTAATCCTAATCCTCACACCCACCCTGACCCTAAGGTTACCCAGAGCCTAAGCCTAACCCTTACCCTAACTTTCACCCTCACCCTAACCCTAATCCTAACCCTAACCCTATCCTTAAACCTCAACCTAACCCTTTCCCTCACCCTCAAGCTCGGCCTAAGCCTAAGCCTAAGCATTACTGAACTCTAACCCTCACCCTAACCCTCACCCTAACCCTAAACCTAACACCAACCCTAACTCTAACCCTAAACCTCACCCTCACACTAAGCCTAACTCTAACCCTAACCTTAAACCTAAACCTCACCCGAACCCTAACCCGAACCCTCACCCTCACTCTCACCGTAACCGTAACCCTAAACATAACCGTGACAATAACCCTAACCCTAAACTTAACCCTCACCCTAACCATAACCCTCAACATAAACCTAACCCTCAATCTAACCCTCACCGTCAACCTAACCCTAACCCTAACCCTCACCCTAAACCTAATCCTCACCCTTACCGTAAACCTCACCCTAACATTAACCCTCACCTTTACACTTACTGTCACCCTCACCCTAAACCTAACCCTCACCCTCATCCTTACTCTCACCCTAAACGTAACCCTAACCATCACCTTAACCCTAAACCTCACCCTCAACCTCCGCCTCAGACTAACCCTAATACTAACCCTAACCCTCATCCTAACCCTCAAGGTAACTATAATACTCACCATCTCTTTAAACCTAATCCTCATCTCCACCCTCACCATCAGCCTAAACCTAAGCCTAAGCCTAAACCTAAACCTAACCCTAACCATAACTCTAACCCTAACCCTAACACTAACACTAACTCTAAACCCAAACCTCACCCTCACACTAAACCAAACCCTAACCCTAAACCTAAGCCTAGCCCTAACCCTAACACTCACACTCACTCTCAACCGAAACCTAATCCTAAACCTAACCCTATCCCTAAACCTAACCCTCACAATAACCCTCAGACTAAGCCTAACTGTAACCCTAAACCTCACCCTCACCCTCACCCTAAACGTAAACCTAAACCTAACAATAACAATAACTCTAACACTAACCCTAACCCTTACCCGAACACTTAACCTCACCCTAACCCTAACCCTAACCCTCACTCTCACCCTAGCCCTCACCCTAAACCTAATTCTAACCCGTTCCCTCACCCTAAACCTAACCCTCATCCTCAATCTAACCCTCACCCTCAACCTAACATCTAACCCTCACCCTTAACCTAACCCTAACCCTCAACCTTAATTTAACCCTCACAGTTAGCCTAACCCTCAACTTTACCCTTACCATCACCCTCACCCTAACCCTCACCCTATCCCTAAACCTCAGGCTAAACTTCAACCTAACCATCACCCTAAACATCTCCCTAAACCTAACCCTCACCCTCAACCTCACCCTCAGCCTAACCCTAAACCTAAGCCTAAGCCTAACCCTAACCCTCACACTCAACCTACCCCTCACCCTAACCGTAATTCTAACCCTAACCCTCATCCTAACCCCCACCCTCATCCTAACCCTAACGATCACCCAAACCCTTAACCTCACCCCCACCATCACCCTCAGCCTAACCCTGAGCCTAAGCCTAACCCTAACCTTCACACTCACCCTCACCCTAACCCTAATCCTAAACCTAACACTAACCCTAAACCTAAACCTCAACCTAACACTCCCCCTAACCCTAACCCTCCCCCTAACCCTCCCCCTAACCCTAAACCTCACCCTCACACTAACCCTAATCCTCACCCTAACCCTAAACCTCACCCTAACCCTAAACCTAACCCTCACCCTCACCCTCACCATAACTCTAAATCTAACCATAACAATAACACTAATCCTAACCCTAAATCTAAACCTAACCCTAATCCTAACCCTAACCCTAACCCTCAGCCTCACCATCACTGCAAAGGTAACCTTAACCATAACACTAACAATAACCATAACCCTGATCCTAACTGTCAACCTCACCCTAACCCTAATCCTAACCCTAAACCTCACCCTAACCATAACCTCACCCTCACCTTAACCATAACCCAAATCCTAACCCTCACCCTAAACCTAATCCTCACCCTCACCATAACCCTAACCCTTACACCTACCTTCAACCTCAGCCTAACCCTACGCCTAAGCCTAATCCTAACCCTAACCCTCACACTTACCCTCACCCTAACACTAATCCTAACACTAAGCCTTTCCCTAAACCTCAACCTAACCCTCACCCTCACCATAAGACTAACAATAACCCTAACCCTAACCCTCGCCCTAACCCTTCCAATAACCCTAACTCTAACCTTAAACCTCTGCCTCATCGTAAGCATAACCCTAACCCTAAAACCCTAACTCTAACCCTAACCCTCACCCTCACCCTTTCGCTTGGCCTAAGCCTAAGCCTAAGACTAAGACTAATCCTGAACCTCACACTCACCCTCACCCTAACCCTAACCATAATACTAACCCTAACCCTAACTCTCACTCTAATGCTAACTCTAATTCTAAACCTCACCCTCACCCTAAATCTAACCCTCCCCCTCCCCCTCCCCCTCTGACTAACATTAAGCCTAACCCTAACACCAACCCTAACACTAACACTAACCCAAAACCTCACCATAACCCTAACCCTAACCCTCACCCTCACCCTAGCCAATACTCAAACCCTAAGCCAAAGACTAACCCTCAACCCAACCCTCACTCTAACCCTAACCTTAACACTCACCCTAACCATAACCCTCACACTCACCCTCACCTTAACCCTAAGCCTAATCCTAACCCTAACACTAAGCCTCACCCCCATACTAAACCTCACACTAACCCTAACCCTAACAGCAACCCTAACCCTAACCCTCAACTTCACCCTGGCCCTCACCCAAACCCTAACCCTCATCCTCACCCTAAACCTCACACTAAACCTAACACTAACCCTCAGTCTAACCCTAACCCTCACCCTAACCCTAATCCGAACACTCACCCTTAACATAACCCTCACACTCAGCCTAACCCTCACCTTTACTCTTACTGTCACACTCATTCTAACCCTCACCCTAATCCTAACCCACATCCTTACCCTCACCCTAACCGTAATCCTAACCATCACCCTAAACCTAATGCTCACCCTCACCTTCAGCCTCAGCCTAACCCTAATCCTAAACCTAACCCTAAACTTCACACTCATCCTAGCCCTCAAACCTAAACCTAATCCTAACCCTAAGCTTCATGCTAACTCTCAACCTAACCATAACCGGAAATATCACTCTAAACCTAATCCTCATCCCCAACCTCACCCTCACCCTCAGCCTAACCCTAAGCCTAAACCTAACCCTAATCCTCACACTAACCCTCACCCTAATCCTAATCCTAACCCTAACCCTAACCCTAACCCTATACCTCAACCTCAACCTAACCCTCACCCTAACGCTAACCCTAAACCTAAACCTCACCTTCACCTTAGTCCACACCCTAAACCTCACCCCCAACTTAACCCTCACCCGCACCATAACCTGAACCCTAAATCTCACCCTAACCCTACCCCTAACCCTAACCCTAAAGCTCACCCTAACCCTAACCCTAACACTCCCCCTCACCATAGCCCTCACCATAATCCAAATTGTAACCCTAAACCTCATCCTAACCTTCACCCTAATCCTAACCCTAACCCTCACCCTAACCCTAAAACTAATTCTAACCCTCAACCAAACCTTAACCCTGACCCTCACCATAACTCTAACCCTAACCCTCACCCTAACCCTAAACCTAACCCAAAACCTAAACCTCACCATAACCCTAACATTAAACCTCACCCTCACCCTTGACCTCATCCTAACCCTAATTCTAACCCTAAACCTCATGTTAACCCTCACCCTAACCCTAATCCTCACCCTAAACCTAGCCCTAATCTTAACTCTCAACCTAACCCAAAACCTAAACCTCACCCTAACCCTAACCCTAACCCTCATCAGCATGCTAGCCCTCATGCTAAACCTAATCCTAAACCTAACCCTCATTCTAACCCTTACCCTAAACCTAACCCTAACCCTCACTCTAACCTTAACCCTCACCTTCACCCTCAGCCTAACCCTAAGCTTAACCCTAAACCTAACCATAACCCTCACACTCACCCTCACACAAACCCTAATCCTAAACCTAAACCTATACTTAACAATAACCCTCAACCTAACCCTCATCCTAACCCTAACCCTAACACTAACGCTAACCATCACCCTAAACCTAAACCTCACCCTAACCCTAACCCTAATCCTTAACTTCAACCTACCCCTCACCCTAACCGTAACCCTCATCCTCACCCTAAACCTCACACTAACCCTAACACTAATCCTCAATCTAACACTCACCCTCAAGCTCACCCTAACCCTAATCCTCACCTTAACATTAACTATAACCCTAAACCTCTCCCTCACCCTCACCCTAACACTCACCCTCCCCCTCCCCCTCAGCCTATCCCTAAGCCTAACCCTAACACTAACCCTAACCCTCAAACTCACCCTCACCCTAACCCTAATCCTAATCCTAACCCTAAACATAACCCTCACCCTAACCTTAACCCTCACCCTAACCCTAACCCTAACACTAACCCTAACCCTAAACCTAACCCTATCCCTCACCCTAACCATAACTGTAACGCTGAATCTCCCCCTCCCCCTCCCCCTTACCCTAACACTAAACATCACCCTCACCTTAGCCCTCACACTAAACCTAATCCTAACCTTAACCCTCATCCTAACCCTCCCCGTAACCTTGAACCTAACCCCCACCCTAACCCTAGCATTCACCCTTAACCTTACCCTTAGCCTAACCCTAAATCTAATCCTAAGCGACACACTCTCCCTCAACCTAACCCTAACTCTAACACTTACCCTAACCCTAACCCTCACCATCAAACTCACCCTTAGCCAACCCTAAGCCTAAACCTATACTTAACCCTAAACCACACACTCACCATCACCCTAACCCTAATACTAACCCTAACTCTAACCCTAACCCTCACATTCACTGTAAGAGTAACCCTAACCCAAACCTTAACAATAACCCTAAACCTAACTCTAACACTAACCCTAACAATAATACTCAACCTAACCCTAACGCTCTCCCTAACACTTACCCTCACCCTTACACTAACCCTAACCCTAACATTAACCTTCACATTAATCTTAACCCTCAACCTAACTCTAAACCTCACCCTAACTCTAAACCTCACCCTCACTCTAGCCTTCACCCTAACCCTAATTCTAATAGTAACCCTTACCCTAACCCAAACCCTAACCCTAACACTTACCCTTATCTTAACCCTCACCCACAGCCTAAACTTCAACTTTACACTTACCATCACCTTCACCTTAACACTCAGCCTAAACCTAACCCTAACCCTCATCCTAAACCTCACCCTAAACTTAACCCTACCCATCACCCTAACCCTAACCCTCACCCTCACCCTCACCCTCAGACTAACAATAAGCCTAAGCTTAAACCTAAACCTAACCCTCAACATCACCCTAGCCCTCACCCTAACCCTAATCCTAACACTAACCCTCATCCTAACCCTCAACCTAACCCAAACCCTAAACGTCACCCAAACCCTAATCCTCACACCCAAACTCACCCTCAGCCTAAGCCTAAGCCTAAGCCCAACCCTAAACCTAAACCTCACACTCACTGTCACCCTAACCCTAATCCTAACCTTAACCCTAACCATAAACCTTAACCTCAACCTAACCCTCACCCTATCCCTAACCCTAACACTAACCCTAACCTTACCCTCCCCCTAACCCTAATTCTAACCCTAAACCTCACACTCACCCTAACCCTAACCATCACCTCACCCTAACCATAACCCTTACCTCAACTGTACCCTCACCCACAACCTCACGGTAAGTCTAACCCTAACCCTAACAATAACACTAATCCTAACCCTAAACCTAACCCTAACACTAATCCTATCCCTAACCTGACCCTCAGTCTCACCCTCACTGCCAACATAAACATAAACATAACACTAACAATAATTGTAACCCTAACCCTCATCCTAATCCTCACCCTCACCCTAACCCTCATCCTACCCCTAACCCACACCCTAACCCTAACCCTCATCCTCATCATAACCCTAACCCTCATCCTAACCCTCACCCTAACCCTAACCCAAAACCTAAACCTCACCCTAACACTAAACCTAACCCTCACCCTCACCCTCACCCTAATCCTAACACTAATCCTCATCCTAACACTAACCTAACCCTAAACATAACCCTCACCCTAACTCTAATCTTAACACTAATCCTTAAACTAACCTTAACCCTCACCCTAACCCTCAGCCGAAACCTAAGCCTAACCCTAACCCTAAACCTCACCCTCACACTTGCCCTCACCATAACCCTAAATGTAGCACTAAACCTAACCCTAACACTCACAGTAAACCTAACCGTACACCTGACTCTAACCCTAAACCTCACCCTCACCCTAATCCTAACCCTAACCCTAAACCTAAACTTTACCCTCACCCTCACCCTCACCCTAATGCTAACCCTAACCCTCAGACTCAGCCTAACCCTAACCCTAACCCTCATCCTAACCCTAAACTTAACCATCAGCCTAATCTTCATCCTAACCCTAATCCTAACTCTCACCCTCACCCTATCTTTAAGCCTAACCCTAACCCTCAACCATACCCTAACCCTCAAACTCATCCTCAACCTCACACTCACCTTCACCCTAACCATAATCATAACCCTAACCCTCACACTAAACCTAACTCTGACACTCACCCTCACCCTATGCCTAACCCTACACCTAAGCCTAATCCTAAACCTAACTCTCACTCTCACCCTCACTCTAAACCTAAACCTTACCCTAACCCTACACCTAACCCTCACCATAACCCTAACCCTAAACCTCACCATAACCGTAACCCTAAGCGTAACCCTAACCCTCACCCTAAACCTACCATTAACCCTAATGCTATCCCTAACGCTCACCCTCACCCTAAACTTCACTCTAACCCTTACCCTAACCCTAACCCTCACCCTAACCCTAATGCTAACACTAACACAAAACCTCACCCTAACCCTCACCCTAACACTAAACCTAAACCTAACCCTCACCTTAATGCTCTCCCTAACCCTCAACCTAACCCTAACCCTCACCCTCACCCTAATGCTCATGCTAAACCTTACCTTCATCCTAAACATAACACTAAACCTAACACTAACCCTCACCCTCACATAACCTAACCTGGATCCTAACCCACACAGTAACCCTCACCCTAAATTTCATGCTATCTCTAAACCTCATCTTCACCCTAAACCTCATCCTAACCCTTACTCTCACCATAACCCTAAACCTAACACTAATACTAATCCTCACCGTAACCCTAACCCTCACCCTCACCCTAACCCTCACCCTCACCTAAACCCTCACCCTAACCCTAAGCGTCAACCACATCCTAAAACTCACCCTCACCCGAACCCTACCCCTCACCCTAACCCTACCCTATCCCTCAACCTAACCCTAACCCTCACCCTAAACCTAACTCTAACCCTCACCCTAACCCTAACCCTAATCCAAAACCTCACCCTAACCCTAACACTAATGCTAACCCTAAACCTCACTCTCACCCGAACCCTCACCCTTACCCTTATCCTCACACTAACCCTAACCCTAACCCTAATTCTCACATTAATCCTAACCCTCACCCTCACCTTAAGCCTAACCCTCACCCTCTCCCTAATCCTAACCCTCACGCTATCCCTAAACATAACCCTAAACCTCACCCTAAACCTAACCCTAATGCTATCCCTAACCCTCAACCTCACCCTAACCCTCACTCTAACCCTTACCAACACCATAACCTTCAACCTAACGATAACCCTAATGCTATCCCTAAACCTCAGCCTAACCCTAACCCTCACTCTAACCCTTAAAAACACCCTAACCCTCACCCTAATGCTAACCCTAAACCTAACACTATCCCTCACCCTAACCCTCACCCTAAACCTAAGCCTAACCCTAAGCCTAAACTTCACCCTAAACCTCACCCTAAACCTTACCCTTAGCCCAACCCTAATGCTAACCCTCAGCCTAACCCTCATCCTAACCCTAACCCTAACCCTCACCCTAACCATCACGCTAACCTTAACCCTAACACTCACATTAATCCTAACTCTCACTCTCAGCCTCAAACTCACCCTAAGCCTAACCCTAACCCTAAATCTAATCCAAACGCTAACCCTCACCCTCACCCTCACCCTAACTCTAAACCTATCCCTAACCAAAACCCTCACCCTAATCCTAACCCTATCCCTAACCCTCACCCTAAACCTTACCCTAATCCTAAAACTAAACCTCACCCTCACCCTAACCCTTAACCTCACCCTAACCCTCATCCTAACCCTAACACTTACAGTAACCCTCACCCTAAACTTAACCGTAAACCTAACCCAAAATCTAACCCTCACCCTCACACAAAACCTCACCCTCACCCTCACCCTAACCCTCACCCTCACCCTCAACCTAAACCTAACCATTACCATAAACCTCACCCTAAAACTCTGACACTCACTCTAAGCCTCACCCTAAACCTTACCCTAACCCTTACCCTAACCCTAACCCTCACCCTAACCCTCACACTCACCCTCACCCTAACCTTAATCCCACCCTAACCCTATCCCTAAAACTCAACCTAACCCTCACCCTAAGACTAACACTAACCCTAAACCTAACCCTCATCCTAAATGTCCCACTAACCCTAACACTAACACTAAACCTCACCAGCACTCTAAACCTAACCCTAACCCTAAACCTCAACCTAAAACTCACTCTAACCCTCACCCTCACCCTCACCATAACTCCAACCCTAACCCTAACAATAACACTAACCCTAACCCTAACCCCAACCCTAACACTAACCATAACCCTCACCCTCATCCTCACCCTCACCCCAAACTTAACTCTAACCATAACAATAACAATAACCCTAACCCTAACCCTAATCCTAACCCTAACCCTCACCGTAACCCTAACCCTAAGCCTAACCCTAACCCTAAAACTCATCCTAACCCTCACCCTAAACCTAACCCTAACCCTCACCCTCACCCTAACCCTAACCATCACCCTCATGCTTGGCCTAAGCCTAAGCCTAATCCGAACTCATAGCCTCACCCTAACTCTAACCCTAAACCTAACCCTAACAATAACCCTAACCCTAAACCTAACCGTCACCCTAACCATAACCCTCAACATAATCCTAACCCTAAATCTAACCCTCACCCTCACCCTAACACTAACCCTCACCCTAACCCTAACACTCACCCTTGGTGTAACCCTCAACCTAACCCTAACCCTCACCTTAATGCTTACCATCACCCTCACCCTAATCACCCTAACACTAACCCTCATGCTAACCCTCACCCTAACCATAACCCTAAACATCACCCTAACATTAACCCTCACCCTAAACCTCAGCCTAAACCTAAGCCTAAGCCTAAACCTAAGACTAACCCTCACACTCACCCTCACCCTAACCCTAATCCTAACCCTAACCCTATCCCTAAACCTTAACCTAACCCTCAACCTCACCCTAAGACAAACACAAACCCTAAAACTAACCCTCACACTAACCCTCCCACTAACCGTCACTATGCCCCTAAACTTCACCCTCAACCTAACCCTAACACTTAACCTCAATCTAAACCTCACCCTAACCCTAACCTGTACCCTCACCCTCACCCTCAACCTCACTGTAACGCTAACCCTAACCCTAACAATAACACTAACCCTAAAATTAACCCTAATCATAAACCTCACCCTCAGCCTCACCCTCATTGCAAACTTAACCCTAACCACAACACTAATAATAACCCTAACCTAACTCTAACTCTAACCCAAACCCAAACCCAAACCCTAATCCTCACCCCCTCACTCACACTCAGCCTAACACTAGCACTAACCCTAACTCTAATCCTAAACCTCACCCTCACCCTAACCCTTTGTCTAACCCCAATCCTAAACCTCAACATAACCCTAAACCTAACCCTCACCTGCACCCTCACCCTCACTGTAAATCTAACCCTAACACTAACAATAACACTAACCTTAACCCTAACCATCACCCTAACCCTAATCCTCAACCCCACCTTCACCCTCAGCCTAACCCTAAGCCTAAGCCTAAGCCTAACCCTAACTCTCACACTCACCCTCACCCTAACCCTAATCTTAACCCTAACCCTATCACTAAACCTCAACCTAACACTCACCCTCACCCTAATGCTAACACTAAACCTAACCCTAACCCTCCACCTAATCTAAACTCTAATCCGAAATCTCACCAGCGCCCTAACCCTTACCCTAACCCTAACCCTAAACCTCACCCTCAACCTCACCCTAACCCTCACCCTCACCCTCACTGTGATCCTCACCGTAACTCTAACCCTAACCCTAACAATAACACTAACCCTAACCCTAACCCTAACCCTAACACTAACCATAACCCTCACCCTCAGCTTCACCCTCACCGCAAACTTAACCCTAAACATAACAGTAACAATAACCCTAAACCTAACCCTAACCCTCAATGTAACCCTAAACCTAAACATAAACCTAAACCTAACCCTAAAATTAACCCCAACCATAAACTCACCCTCACCCTCACCCCAACCCAAACCCTAACCCTAACCTAATCCTAAACCTAACCCTAACACTAAACATAAACCTAACCCTAACCCTAACCCTAACCCTAAACCTCATCCTAACCCTCACCCTAAACCTAACCCTAACCCTCACCCTAACCCTAACCCTAACCCTCACCCTCACGCTCAGCTTAAGCCTAAGCCTAAGCCTAACCCGAACTCTAACTCTCACCATAACCCTCACCCAAACCCTATCCCTAACACTAAACCTAACTAACCATAAACCTCAAGCTCACCCTAAGCCTAATTCTAACCCTAATCCTAAACCTAAACCTCACCCTAACCCTAACCCTAACCCTCACCCTCACCCTTACCATAACCGTAAACCAAACCCTCACAATAACTCTAACCCTAAACCTAACCCTCACCCTAAATATAAACCTCAACATAACCCTAACCCTCAATTTAACCCAAACCCTCACCCTAACCCTAACCCGCACCTTTACTCTTACCTTCACCCTCACCCTAAGCCTCACCCTAACCCTAACCCTCATCCTAACCCTCACGCTAACCATAACCCTAACCATCAACCTAACCCTAATCCCCACCCTCACCATCAGCCAAACCCGAAGCCTAAGCCTAAGCCTAAGCCTAAGCCTAACCCTAACCCTAACCCTCACACTCACTCTCAACCTAACACTAATCCTAAACCTAACCCTATCCCTAACCCTAACCCTCACACAAACTGGCATCCCAGCTCTCACCCTAAACCTAATCCTAACCCTAACCCTCATCCTAACCCTCAAACTAACTCTAAACCTAACACTCACCCTAACCCTAAACCTCACCCTCAACCTCAGCCTCAGCCTAAAACTAAGCCTAATCCTAAACATAATCATCACATTAACCCTAACAAAAAACTAACCCTAAAACTAAACCTAACCCTAACACTAACCCTAACCATAATCCTCAACCTCACCCTCACCCTATCCCAAACCCTAACCCTAACCCTCACCCTAACCTTAACCCTAAATCTTACCTTAATCCAAACCCTAAACCTCACCCTAACCCTAACCCTAAACCTCACCCTCACCCTCACCCTCAACGTAATCCTAAACCTAACAATAACAATAACCCTAACACTAAACCCTAACCCTCACCCCAACTATAACCCTCACCCTAACCCTAACCCTCACCCTAATACTTACCCTCATCCTAACACTAACCCTAACCCTAACCCCCACTCTCACCCTAGCCCTCACCCTAACACTAACCATAACCCTAACCCTCATCCTAACCCTCAACCTAACCCTAATTCTCCCCCTCACCGTAACACAAACCCTCACACCCTCCCTCTCCCTCAGCCTAACCCTTAGCCTAAGCCTAAAACCTAACCCTAACCCTCACACTCATCCTTAACCTAAGCCTAATCCTAACCCTAACTCTATCCTTAAACCTCAACCTAAACCTCACCCTCACCCTAAGACTAACACTAACCCTAAACCTAGCCCTCTCCCTAACCCTCCCACTAACACTCACTCTAAATCTAACCCTCACCCTCAACATAACCCTAACCCTAATCCTCACCCTAAACATCCCCCTAACCCTCACCCTAACCCTAACCATAACCCTCACCCTCACGCTGGGCCAAAGCCTATTCCTAAGCCTAAGCCTAACCCGAAGTCTAATCCTCACACTAACCCGCACCCTAACCCTAACCCTAACACTTACCCTAACTCTAAACCTAAACCTCACCCTCACCCTAAGCCTAACCTTCACCCTCACTCTCACCGTAACCGTAACCCTAACCTTAACCCTAACACTAACCCTAACCCTAAACCTAACCCTCACCCTAACCATAACACTCAACATAACCCTAACCCTCAATCTAAGCCTCAACCTCACCCTAAACCTAACCCTAATCCACACCCTAATCCTAACCATCACCCTTATTGTAACCCTCACCCTAAACCTAACCCTCAGGTTTACCATTGCCTTCACCCGCACACTAACCCTAACCCTAACCCTCAGCCTAACCCTCACCCTAACCGTAACCCTAACCATCATCCTAACCCTAACCCTCATCCTCACCCTTAGCCTCAGCCTAAACCTAATCCTAAGCCTAACCCTCACTCTAACCCACATCCTCACCTTAGCCCAAACCGTAACGCTAATCCTAACCCTAACCCTCATCCTAATCCTCAATGTAACCATAACCCTAACCATCAGTCTAACCTAATCTCAACCCCACCCTCAACATCAGCCTAACCCTAAGCCTAAGCCTAAACCTAACCCTCAGCCTAACCCTCAACCTAAACCAAACCCTAACCTTAACCCTAAACCTAACCCTCATAATAACCCTAACCCTAATCCTAATCCTCACCCTCGCTGTAACACTAACCCTCACCCCCACACTCACCCTCAGCCTAACCCTAACCCTAAGCCTAACCCTAAACCTATCCCTAAACCCCAACCTAACCCTCAACCTCACCCTAAGTCTAACACTAACCCCAAACCTAACCCTCACCCTAACCCTCACTCTAACCCTTACTCTAACCCTAAACCTCAACCTCAACCTAACCCTAAACTAAACCTCACCTTAAACCCCACCCTAACCCTAACACTCACCCTCACCCTCACTGTAACTCTAAACCTAACCCTAATCATAACACTAACCCTAACCCTAACTCTAAACCTAACCCTAACCATAAACCATCCTCAGCGTCACCCTCACCGCAAACTTAACCCTAACCATAACACTAACAATAACCCTAACCCTAACCCTAACCCTAACTCTAATCCTAACCCTAACCCTAACCCTAATCCTCAAGCCCACCCTCATCCTCAGCCTAACGCTAAGCCTAAACCTAACACTAACCCTAACTCTAACCCTAAACCTCACCCTCACCCTTACCCTATCTCTAACCCTAACCCTAAACCTCACCCTAACCCTAACCCTAACCCTCACCTGCACCTTCACACTCAACATAACACTTAACCTAACAATAACAATAATCCTAACCCTCACCCTAACCCTCACCCTAACTCTTACCCTCAAACGAACCCTAACTCTCAGTCTAACTCTCATTCTAACTCTAACCCTAACCCTACCCCTCACCTTAACCTTAACACTAACCGTGAACCTAACCCTCATATTAACCCTAACCCTCACCCTCACTCTCAACCTCACCCTCAGCCTAACCTTAACCCTAACCCTAATATAAACCCTAACCCTAAACCTCAACCTCATCATAGCTCTAAACCTAACACTAAACAAAACCCTCACCCTAATCCTAACACTATCCCTAACCCTCATGCTAACCCTAAACCTAATCTTAAACCTAACCCTCACCCTCATCATAAACCTTATGCTCAGCCTAACCCTAACCCTAACCCTCAGCCTAACCCCCCTCCTAAACCTAACCCTAACCCTAACCCTCACCCTAACATTAAACCTAACCCTAACTGTCACCCAAACCGTAACCCTCACCCTCACCCTCAAACTCAGCCTCAAACTCACCCTAACCCTCACCCTCTCCCTCACCCTAACCCTAACCATAACCCTAACCCTCACCCTAAACCTACCTCTGACATTCACCCTCACACTCACCCTAAGCCTAACCCTATACCTAAGCCTAATCCTACACCTAAACCTCACCCTTACACTCACCCTAAACCTAAAGCTTACCCTAACCATAATCCTAGCCCTCACCCTAACTCTAACCCTAACCCTAACCCTCACCCTCACACTAAACCTATCTCTAATGCTAACCCTAACACTCACCCTCAACATAACCCTAACCCTAAGCCTCACCTTAAACATAACCTTAACCCTAATACTATATGTAACCCTCACTCTCACCCTAAACCGCACTCTAACCCTTACCCTAACCCTAACCTTCACCCTAACACTAACACTAAACCTCACCCTAACCCTCACCCTATCCCTAAAACTAAACCTAACCCTCACGCTAACGCTCAACCTAACACTCAACCTAAACCTAAACCACAACCTGACCCTAACCCTCACCCTAAAACTTACCCTCATCCTAACCCTAACAATAACCCTCACCCTAATCCTCACAGTAACCCCAAGCCTGAACATAACCCTAACAATCAATGTCACCCTAACCCTCACCCTAACCCAAACCATCATTCTCACCCTAAAACTCACCCTCTCCTGAACCCGAACCCTCACCTTAACCATACCCTAAACCTCACCCTAACCCTAACCTTCACCCTAATCCGAACTATAAACCTCACCCTCATACTAACCCAAACCCTCACCTTAAACCTCACCCTAACCCTCACCCTAACCCTAAAGCTAACCCTGATTCTCACTCTCAACCTAACCCTCACCCTAACCCTTATCCTCACACTAACCATAACCCTAATCCTAATCCTCACATTAATGCTAATCCTCAACCTAACCCTAACCCTACCCCTCACCATAACCCTAACCCTAACCCTCACCCTAACCCTGTCCCTAACACTCAAATTCGCACTACCCCTCAATGTCACCTTCACCCTAACCCTTACCCTAAAACTAACCCTCCTCTACACACTCAACCTCAGCCTCACGCTCACCCTCACCCTAACCCTCACCCTCACCCTAAACATCACCCTAACCCTAACTCTCACCCTAACCCTCACCCTAATCCTAACCCTAACCCTAACCCTCACCTTGAACCTCACCCTCACCCTAATCCTCACCCTCACACTAACACTAACCCTAAGCCTTTCCTAACAGAAACCCTCAACTTCACCCTAACCCTCACCCTAAACCTAACCCTCACCCTAGCCCTCATGATAAAACTAATCCTAAACCTAATCCTCACCCTCAAAGTCACCCCCACCCTCAGGGTAACCCTAACCTTAATCATAACCCTAAGACTAAACCTCACCCTCACCCCCACTCTAACCTTAACCCTAACCCTTACCCTAATGCTAACACTAGCCCTCACCCTCACCCTAAACCTAATCGTAACCCTAACGCTCACCCTAACCCTAAACCTAACCCTAATGCTAACCCTGAACCTCAACCACACCCTAACCCTCAACCTAACCCTTACCCTCACCGTCAACCTCACCCTCACCCTAACTCTAACCCTAAACCTGCTCCTCAGCTTAACCCTCACACTATCCCTAACCCTACCCCTCAGCCTAACCCTCACCATAACCCTAACCCTAACCCTCACCCTAGCCCTGTCCCTAACACTCAAATTCGCACTACCCCTCAATGTCACCTTCACCCTAACCCTTACCCTAAACCTAACCCTCCCCTACACCCTCACCCTCAGCCTCACCTAACCCTAACCCTAATCCTCAGGGTATCCCTAACCATAACCCTAACACTCACCCTAAACCTCTCCCTCCCCTTAACCCTAATGCTAACATTAATCCTCAAAATCACACTAAACATCGCCCTAACACTTAAACTCACCTTAACCCTATCCCTCACCCTCACACTAACACTCACCCTAACCCTCACCCTAACCCTCACCCTAACCCTCACCCAAACCCTAACACTAACCTACAACCTCAACCTAAACCTCACCCTCACCCTAACCCTCACCCTAACCCTTACCCTCACACGAACCCTAACCCTAACCCTCAGCCTAATCTTCATCCTAAACCTAACCGTAACTCTAACCCTGACCCTAACCTTAATGCTAACTCTAACCCGAACCCTCACATTTACCCTAACCCTCTCCCTCACACTCAACCTCAACCTCAGCCTAACCCTAACCCTAACACTACTCCAAACACTAACCCTCACCCTCACCCTAACTCTAAACCTAACCCTAACCATTACCCTCACCCTAATCCTAACCCTAGCACACACTCTCACCCTAAGCCTAACCCTAATCCTAAACCTTACCCTCACCCTCTCCCTAACCCTTACCCTCACACTAATCCTAACCTTAACCCTCAGCCTAACCCTCATCCTAACCCTAACCCTAACCCTCACCCTAATTTTAACCCGAACGCAAACCCTAACCCTCAAACAAACCCTAACCCTAACCCTAACTCTCACCCTCACCCTAAACCTAAACCTTACCCTAACCTTAACACTAGCCCTCAAACTAACCCATACCCTCACCGTCACCCTAAAATTAACCCTCACTCTAACCCTTAACCTCACCCTAACCCTCACTCTAACCTTTACCAACACCCTAACCCAAGCCCTAAACCTAAACCTAACACTAACACTAAACCTCACCCTAACCCTCACTCTAACCCTTACCAACAGCCTAACCCAAGCCCTAAACCTAAACCTAACACTAACACTAAACCACACCCTAACCCTCACCCTAACCCTAAACCTAAACCAAACCCTCACCCTAAAGCTCTCCCTAACCCTCAACCTGACTCTAACCCTCACCCTCACCCTAACACTCACCCAAAACCTTAGCCTCACCCTAACCCTAACCATAAACCTAACTCTAACCTTCACCCTCACCCTAATCTAACCCTCACCTAACCCTCACCTTAACTCTCACACTATTCCTAAACCTCAACCTCACCCTAAACATCATCCTAACCCTTACCCTCACCATAACCCTAACACCAACCCTAACCCTAATCCTCACCTTAACCCTAACCTTCACCCTCACCCTAACCCTCAACATCACCTTAACCCTCACACTAACCCTAACTTTCACCCACACTCTAAAACTCACACTAAACCGAACCAGAACCCTCACCCTCACACTACCCTAAACCTCACCCTAACCCTCATCCTCACACTAGCCCTCACCCTAAAACTAACCCTAACCCTAACCCTCACCCTCAACCTCACCCCCAACCTCACCCTCACCCTCACCCTAACCCAAAACCACAACCTAACCCTAACGCTCACCCTAACACTTACCCTCACCCTAACCCTCACCCTAACTCTAACCCTTACCCTACCCCTCAACCTAACCCTCACCGGAAACCTAACCCTAACCCTAATCCTCACCTTATCCCTAACCATAACCTTAAATCTCACCGTAATCCTCACACTCACCGTCACCCAAATGCTAATATTAATACTCAACCTCAGACTAAATCACGCCCTAACACTTCCCCTCACCTGAAGCCTATTCCTCATCTTCACCCAAACCTTCACCCCAACCCTCACACTCACCTTAACCCTCACCATAACCCTAACACAAATCCTAACACTAACACTCACCCTCACCCTAACCGTCACCCTAAACCTTACCCTCATCCTAACCCTAACCCTAACCCTCACCCTAACCTTAACGCTAACCCTAACTCTAACCCTCACATTAACCCTAAACCTCACCCTCAACATCACCCTCAGCCTAACCCTAATCCAAAAGCTAACCCTCACCCTCACCCTAACTCTAAACCTAACCCTAACCAAAACCCTCACCCTAATCCTAACCCTATCCCTAACCCTCACCATAACCCTAACCTTAATAATAAACCTAACCCTCACCCTCATCCTAACCTGTACCCTCACCCTAACCCTAAACCTAACCCGCAGCCTAATCCTCATCCTAACCCTAACACTAAACCTAACCCTCACCCTAACCTTAACCCTAACCCTAACCCTCAACCAAACCCTAACCCTCAGCCTCACCCTCAAACTCACCCTCACCCTCACCCTAACCATAAACCCTAACCCTAACCCTCACCCTAAATGTAACTCTGACACACACCCTCACCCTCACCCTAAGCCTTACCCAACACCTAAGCCTAATCCTAAACATAACTCTCACTCTCACCCTCACTCTAAACCTAAACCTTAACCTAAACCTAACCCTAACCCTAGTCCTCACCCTGAACCTTAAGATCACCGTCACCCTAACGCTAACCCTAACCCTCACCCGTAACCCTAACCCTAACCCTAACTCTCACCCTAAACCTATCCTTAACCCTAATGCTATCCCTAACCCTCAACTTCATCCTAAACCTCACTCTAACCCTTAACCTCACCCTAACCCTCACAGTAACCCTAATGCTAACACTAACACTAAACCTCACCCTAACCCTCACACTAACCCTAAACCTAAACCTAACCCTCACCCTAATGCTCACCCTAAACCTCAACCTAACCCTCACCCTCACCCTCACCCTAATGCTCACCCTAAACCTTACCCTCACCCTAAACCTAACGCTAAACCTAACTCTAACCCTCACCCTCACCTAACCTAACCTGGATCCTAACCCTCACCCTAACCCTCACCCTAACTCTAACGCTATCCCTAAACCTCATCCTAACCCTTACCCTCACCATAAACCTAACCCTAACCCTAACCCTAATCCTCACCGTAACCCTAACCGTCATCCACACCCTAAAACTCACCCTCACCCTCATCCAAACCCTATCCAAAACCTCACCCTAACCCTAAACCTTACCCTAAACCTAACTCTAAGCCTCACCCTCATACTAACCCTAACCCTCACCTTATCCCTCACCCTAAACCTAATGCTAACCCTACCCCTCACTCTCACCCTAACCCTCACCCTTAACCTTATCCTCACACTGACACTAACCCTAACCCTAATCCTCACATTAACCCTAACCCTCAACCTAAACCTAACCCTACACCTCACTCTATGCCTCACCCTAACCCTAAACCTAACCCTAACTCTAACCCTCACGATAACCTTAACGCAAACTCTAACCCTGACCCTAAACCTAACCCTATCACTCAACCTAACCTTACCCTAACCGTAAACCTGACCCTCACCTAAACCCTAACCCTCACCCTCAGCCTCAACCTCACCCTCAAACTCACACTAACCCTCACACTCATCCTCAATCTAACCCTAACCATAACCCTAATCCTCACCCTAAACCTAACCCTCACCCTCACCATCACCCTCACGGTAACCCTCACCCTATCCCAAACCATAACCATAACCATAACACTAAACCTCTGACACTCACCCTCACCATCACCCTAAGCCTGACCCTACACCTAAGCCTAATCCTAAACCTAACCCTCACCCTCACCCTAACCCTAACCCTCACCCTCAGCCTAAACCTAACCTTAACACTAATGCTAACCCTAACCCTCACCCTCACAGTAAGCCTAACCCTCATACTAACCCAAACCTTAAATCTAAACTTAACCCTAATGCTATCCCTAACAGTCACCCTCTCCCTGAACCTCACTTTAACCCTTACCCTCACCCTAACCCTTACCCTAACCCTAACACTAAAACTAAACCTCACCCTAACCCTCACCCTAACCCTAATCCAAATCTAACCCTCACCCTAACGCTCACCCTAACCCTCAACCTAACCCTTACCCTCACCCTCACGCTAACCCTCACCCTAATCCTTACCCTCAGCCTAAACCTAACTCTAACCCTCACCCTCACCCAACCTAACCTGAAACCTAACCCTCACCCTAACCCTCACCCTAAATCTAACGCTATCCCTCACTGTCACCCTCACTTCAAACCTCATCCTAACCATTACCCTCACCATAACCCTAACCCTAACATAAACCTCACCATAACCATAACCCTCACCCTCACACTAACCGTCACCCACAACCTGAAACTCACCCTCATCCTAACCCTCACCCTAACCCTAACCCTACCTTAAAACTCACCCTAACTCTAATCCTCAACCTAAACCTAACTCTAACCCTCAAACTCATACTAACCCTAACCCTCAACTTAACCCTCACCATAAACCTCACCCTAACCCTAACGCTAAACCTAACCCTCACTCTCAACCTAACGCTTATCCTCACACTAACCCTAACCCTCACCTTACACCTCACCCTACCCCTCACCCTAACCCTTAACCCTAACACTCACCCTAACCCTAAACCGAACCCGAACCCTCACCTTCACACTGACCCTCACCGTGACCCTAGCCCTCACCTACACCCTCACCCTCACCCTCATCCTAACCCTCACCCTAAACTTCACCTTCACCCTAAACATCACCCTAACCCTAACCTTAACCCTAATACTCACCCTAACCCTAATCCTCAAGTTAAATTTCTCCCCAAACCCTAATACTCACCATAACCTTAACCCTAAGCCTTTCCTAACCAAATCCCTCACCCTCACCCTAAACCTCAACCTAACCATCTCCCTCACCCTAAACCTCACCCTCACCCTAACCTGAAAACGAACCCTAATACTAACACTAGCCCTCACCCTCACCTTAACCCTAATCCTAACCCTAACCCTATCCCTAAACCTGACCCTAATCCTAACCCTAAATCTCAACCTCATTATAACCGTCACACTAACCCTTACCCTCACCCTCAACCTCACCCTAAACTTAACCCTAACATAAACCAACACCCTAACCCTCACCCTACCACTAACCGTAACCCTACCCCTCAGCCTATCCATCACCCTAAAACTAACCCTAAACCTAATACCCTGTCTCTAACACTAACACTAACCCTCACCCTAACCCACACACTCGCCTTACCCCTAATGCTAATATTAACCCTCAGCCTCACCCTAAACCTCGCCCTAACCCTTACCCTCACCTTAACCCTATCCCTTAACATCAGCCTAACCCTCACCCTAACCCTTACCCTCACGCTAAACCTCACTCTAACCCTAACCCTAACACTAACACTAAACCTCACACAAACCGTCACCCTACCCCTAAGCCTAAACCTAACCCTCACTCTCACCCTTACCCTTACACTTAACGAACCCTAACACTAATCCTCAGCCTAACTCTCATCCTAACCCTAACCATAACCCTAACCCTCACCTTGTCACCCTCAACCTCAAACTCACCCTCGGCCTAACACTAACCCTAAACCTAATACAAGACCTAACCCTAACCCTCACCCTCAACCTAACTCTAAACCTAACCCTAAACAAAACCCTCACACTAAGCCTAACCCTATCCCTTACCCTCACCCTAAAACTAACCCTAATCCTATTCCTAAGGCTCACCCTCACCCTAACCCTCACCCTCACCCTAACCCTAAACCTAACCCTCAGCCTAACCCTCATCCTAACTCTAACCCTAACCCTCAACCTAACCTTAACCCAAACCCTAAACTTAACCTTCACCCAAACGCTGATCCTCACCCTCACTCTCAACCTCACCATCACACTCACCGTAACCCACACCCTCACCCTCAGCCTAACCCTAACCATAACCCTATCCCTCACCCTAAACCTAACCCTCACCCTCAACATCACTCTTACCCTAACCCTCACCCTCACCCTAACCCTAACCATAACCCTAAACCTCATCCTAATCCTAACCTGACCCTCACCCTAACCCTAAATGTAACCATCACCCTAACCCTAACCCTAACCCTAACCCTAACCCTAACCCTAACCCTACCCCTCAGCCTTCCCCTCACCCTCGCCCTAACGCTCACCCTCACCCTAACACTGATGCTAACCCTAACCCTCCACCTCACCCTAACCGTCGCCCTAACCCTTACCCTCACCATAACCCTATACCTCAACCTCAACCTAACCCTCACCCTAAACCTTTCACTCACCCTAACCCTCACCGAACCCTAACCCTAACCCTAACCCTCACCCTAACCCTAAGTCTAGCCCTAACCCTCAGTCTCACACTAACCCTCACCCTAACCCTTATACTCACCCTAACCCTAACCCTAACCCTAACCGTAACCCTCACCCTAAGTCTAAATCTCATCCTAACACTAATCCTACCTCTCACCCTAACATTCACCCTAACCCTAACCCGAACCCAAACCCAAAGACTAACCCTAACGCTAATCCTCCCCTGAACCCTAACACTCCCGGTCACCCTAAGCCACACCCTTACCCTAACCCTCACCTACACCCTAACAATTCCCCTTCCCTGAACCCTAACTCTCACCCTAAACCTCACACTCATCCTAAACATGACCGTAACCCATACCCTCACACTAACCCTCACCCTCACCCACACGCTAACCCTCACCCTCACCAGAAACCTCTCACTCTCTCTAACTTCGACCTTCACCTTAAACATCACCCTAACCCTAACTCTCACCCTAACCCACACTCTAACACTTACCATCACCCTAACCCTAACCCTAACCGTAACCCTTACACTAAAACTAACACTCACCCTAAATCTAACCCTAAATCTACCCAGGATCCTAACCCTCAGCCTAACCCTAGCCGTGAGTGCTAGGGTGAGCCTCAATCATACCTTCAACCTGAACCTAACCCTAAACCTAACCCTAATTCTAAACCTAACCCTCACACTCACACTCACACTCACCCTAACCCTAACACTCAACCTCACCCTCACCCTCACCCTAACACTTAACCTCACCCTAAACCTAACCCTAACCCTAACCCTCACCCTAACCCTAAACCTAACCCTCACCTTAACCATAACCCTTCCCCTAAATCTCACCCTAATCCTAAACCTAACCCTAAACCTAACCCTCATCCTCACCCTCAACCTCACCCTAACCCTAACCCTAACCTTAACTATCACCCTAACCCTAATCCTCTCCCTAACCTTAACCGTACCCCTCACCCTAACCCTAACCCTAACCCTCACCCTCACCCTAACCCTTACCCTAACCCTAATCCTAACTCTAACCCTAACCTTCACCCTAACTCTAACCCTTACACTAACACTAACCCTAACCCTAAACCTCACCCTAACCCTAACCCTAAACCTCACCCTCACCCTAACACTTCCCCTAACCCTAACCCTCACCATAACCCTAACCCTTACCCTATACCTAACCCTCAGCCTCAAACTAACCCTAACCCTTATTCTATACCTAACCCTCAGCCTCAACCTAACCCTAACCGTAACCCTCAACATAACCCTAACTCTCACCCTAACACTGAGCCTCACCCTAACCCTCAACCTCACCCTAATCCTCACCATAACCCTAAACATAACCCTTACCTAACCGAAACCCTCAACCTCACCCACACACTCACCCTAAAACTCACCCGGACCGTAGCCCTCACCGTAAACCTAAACTTCACCCTAACCCTAAGCCTAAGCCTCACTCTCACCCTCACCCTAACCCTCACCATAACTCTAACCCTAATCTTAAACCTAAACATCACGCTCACCCTCACCCTAATTCTATCCTAAACCCTAACCCTCACCCTCAATCTCACCTAACTCTAACCCTAACCCTAATCTTAATTCTAATGCTCACCCTCACCCTCACCCTAAATCTAACCCTAACCCTTTCCAGACCCTCAACCTCACACTAACCCTAATCCTCACCCTATCCCTAACCGTAACCCTAACCCTCACACAAACCCTCACCCTCAACCTAACCCTAATGCTAACCCAAAACCAAACCCTCACAATAACCCTCATCCTAACACTTACCCTCATCCTAACCCTAACACTCACACTCAAAATAACTCTCACTGTAACCCTTACCCTCACCCTTACCCTACATGAAACATTAACACTTAACCTCACCCTAACCCTCACCCTAACCCTAACCCTCACCCTCACCTCACCCTAAACATAACCGTAACCCTAACCCTCACCCTCAATGTCACTCTCAACCTCACCCTGACCCTCAACTTCACCCTAACCCTAACCTTCACCGTCACCCTAAAAATCACCCTAACCATAACCCTCACCCTAACCCTAACCCTTACCCTAACCGTAAGCCTAACCTTAACCTTCACCCTAACCTAACCCTAACCCTAATGCTAACCCTAAACTTCAACCTCATTCTGACCCTCAACCTAACCGTTACCCTCACTATCAACCTCACCCGGAACCTAACCCTAATCCTAACCCTCACCCTAACCCTAACCCTCAAAGTAACGCTAAACCTATCCATAGCCCTCAGCCTTACCCTCACCCTAAACCTAACCCTAACCCTAATCCTCACTGTATCCCTAAGCATAACCACAACACTCACCCTAACCCTCACCCTCCCAGTAACCCTAATGCTAACATTAATCCTCAACCTCACCCTAAACCTCGCCCTAACCCTTACCCTCACTCTAAACCTCAACCTCACATTAACCCTAACCCTAATACTAACACTAGCCCTCACCCTCACCCTAACACTAAGCCTAAGCCTAACCCTAATGCTAACCCTAAACCTCAACCTCTCCATAACCCTTACCTTAACCCTCAACCTCACCCTCAACCTCACCCTAACCCTAACCCTAACATTAACCCACTCCCTAACCCTCACCCTAACACTAACCCTAACCCTAACCCTCAGCCTAACCCTCACCCTAAACCTAACCCTAACCTTAATCCGCACCCTATCCCAAACCCTAACTCTAACCCTCACCCTAACCCTCACCCTCACCATACCCCTAATGCTAACATTAACCCTCAGCCTCACCCTAAACCTCGCCCTAACACTTACCCTCATTTTAACATCATCCATCACCATCAACCTAACCCTAACCCTAACCCTTACCCTCACCCTAACCCTCATTCTAACCCTAAACCTAACACTAACACTAAATGTCACCCTAACCGGCACCCTAACCCTAACCCTAAGCCTAACCCTCACTCTCACCCTAACCCTTACCCTTACCGAACCCTAACCCTAAACCTCAGCCTAACCCTCATCCTAACCCTAAACCTAACCCTCACCCTAACCGTCACCCTCACCCTCAACCTCACGCTCAGCTTAACCCTAAACCTAACCCTAATACAAAACCTAACCCTTACCCTCACCCTCACCCTAACTCTAAACGTAACCCTAACCAAAACCCTCACTCTAACCCTAGCCCTATCCCTTACCCTCACACTAAAACTAACCCTAAGCCTAAGCCTCACCATCACCCTAACACTTATCCTCATCCTAACCCTAAACCTAGCCCTCAGCCTAACTCTCAACCTAACCTAAACCCAAACCCTAAACTTAAACTTCACCCAAACCCTAACCATAACCCTATCACTCACTCTAAACCTAACCCTCACACTAACCCTAACCCTCACAGTCACCCTAACACTCACCCTAACCAACACCCTAACTCTAACCCTCACCCTCACCATAACCCTAACCCTAAACCTAACCCTAACCCTAACCCTCAACCCCACACTCAGGCTAACCCTAACCCTAGCAATTAATCCTAACCCTAACCCTAACCATCACCCTCACCCTCACCCTTACCCTAAACTTAACCCTAAACCTTACCCTAAACCTAATCCTAACCCTATCCCTCAGCCTAACCCTCACCCTAACCCTAACTCTAACCATAACCCTCACGCTAAACCTCACGCTCACCATAACCCTAATGCTAACATTAACCCTCAACCTCACCCTAAACCTAGCCCTAACCCTTACCCTCACCATAACCATATCCTTCATCCCCACACTAACCCTCACCCTAACACTTTCCCTCACCCAACCCTATCCCTAACCCTAACACTAACCCTCACCCTAACCCTCACCCTAAACCTCACCCTAACCCTCACCCTAACCCTAAGCTAACCCTAACCTTCACCCTCACCATAACCCTCACCCTAACCCTTATCCTCACCCTAACACTAATCCTAACCCTCAGCCTAATCCTGATCCAAACCCTAACCCTAACCCTATCCCTCACCCTAACATTAACCCTAACCCTAACCCTAACTCTCAACCTAATCCTCAAACTCACCCTCACCCTTAACCTCACCCTCAGAGTAAATCTAAACCTAACCCTAATCCAAAACCTAATCCTCACACTCACTCTCATCTTAACTCTAAAGCTAATGGTAACCATCACCCTCACACTAACCCTCACCCTCATCCTCACCCTCACCTTAAACTTCTCCCTAACACTTACCCTCCCACTAAACCTAAACCTAAACCTACCCCTCACCCTTACCCTCACGCTAACCCTAATCCTCACCCTAACACTAACCCTAACCCTACCCCTCACCTTATCCTTCACCCTAAGCCTAACCGTAAGCCTAACCATCACCCTAACCCTAACCTGAATCCTAAACCTATCCCTCACCATCACCCTAATCCTTACCCTCACCCTAAGCCTAAACCTAATGCTCAGCCTACCCCTCATCCTAACCCTAACTCTAACCCTAACCCTCACCCTCACCTTAACCCTAACCATAACCCTAACCCTCACCCAAACCCTAATACTCACCCTCACCCTCAACCTCACCCTCAGCATAACCCTAAACCTAACCATAATTCAAACGCTAACCCTCAACCTCACCCTCATCCTAACTGTAACCCTAACCCTAACCCTCACCCTAACCCTAACCCCAACACTAACCCTCACCTTAAGCATCACCCTAATACTAAACCTAACCCAAACCCTCAACCTATCACTCACCTCACCCTAAACCTAACCCTAACCCTCACTCTCACTGTAAACAAAACCCTAACCCTAACCCTCACATTAACACTAACCCTCACCCTCACCCTAACCCTAACCCTCAGCCAAACCCTCATCCTAAACCTAACCTTAACCCTCAACCTAACCCTAACCCTAACCCTAACCCTAACCCTAACCCTCACGCTAAACCTAACCCTCACCCTCAGCCTCACCGTACACCTAATCCTAACCCTAACTCTAACCCTCACCCTCTCTCTAACTCTAAACCTACCCCTAACTCTGACCCTCACCCAAACCCTAACCCTATCCCTAGCCCTCACTCTAACCCTAAACCTCACCCTAACCCTAACCCTAACATGCACCCTCACCCTAACCCTAACCCCCACCCTAAACCTCAGCCTAACCCTAATCCTAACGCTAACCCTCACGTTAAACCTATCCCTCACCCTCAGCCTAACCGTACACCTAATCCTAACCCTAACTCTAACCCTAATCCTCACATTTCGCCTAACCCTAACCCTAACCCTAACGCTCACCGTAACCCTAACACTCACTCTCACCCTAACACTCAACATCACCTTAACCATAACCCTAACCCTAAACTTCACCCACACTGTAACACACACCCTCAACCAAACACTCACCCTCACCCTAAATCTAAACCTCACCCTAACCCTCACCCTAAATCCCACCTTAACCTTAACGCTAACCCTAATCTTCAGTCTCACCCTAACCCTCACCCTAACTTTTATCCTCACACTAACCCTAACCGAACCCTAACGTCACATTAAACCTAACCCTCACCCTAACCCTAACCCTCCCTCTCACCCTAATTCTTTCCCTAACCCTCACCCTAAAACTAACCATAATCCTCACCTTCACCTTAAACCTCACTGTCCCCCTAACCCTAACCCTAACCCTCACCAACACCCTCACCCTCACCCTCACCCTCACCCGAACCCTCACCCTCACCCTAAACATCACCCTAAACCTGAACCTCACCCTAAACTTAACCCTAATCTTCACCCTTACCCTAATCCTCACCTTAAACCTCACTCTCACACTAATCCTCACTGTAAACCTAACCCTAAGCCTTTCCTAACCTTAAACCTCACCCTCACCCTAACCCTCACCCTAGCCCACACCATAAACCTAACCCTAACCCTAACCCTCACCCTCACCCCCATAATCAGCCTAACCCTAACCTTAACCATAATCCTAACCCTACCCTAATCCTAACCCTCTAAATAAACCTAACCGTAACCCTAATGCTAACCCTAAATATCACCCTCAACCTAACTCTAACACTAACCCTCACCCTAACCCTAACACTAAACCTAATGCTATCCCTAAACCTCACCCTCACCCTAACCCTCACCGTAACATTTACCTTCCCCATTACCCTCAATCTAACACTAATCCTACCCCTCAGTCTAACCCTCACCCTAACCCTATCTCTAACTGTAATCCAAACACTAACCCTCACACTTAACCTCACCCTAACTCTAACCCTAACCCTAACCCTAACCCTAAGCCTATACCTAAACCTCACCCTAACCCTAACCCTAATCCTAAACCTACCCATCACCCTCACCCTCACCATAACCCTAACTCTCTCTGTAACCCTAAACCTAACCCTAGCCCTCACCCTAAAACTTACCCTCACCCTCAACCTACCTTAAGCCTCAACCTGAACCTAAACCTCACCCTTAGCCTTACCCATACCCTGACTCTAAACCTAATTCCAGCCCTAAATCTCATCTTAAACCTAACCCTATCCCTAACCCTCACCCTAATCCTAACACTCACACTAACCCTAACCTTAACCCTTAACCTCACCCTCACCCTAACACTAACCCTCACCCTAACCCTAACCCTAACCCTAGTTCTAACCCTAACACTCACACTCACAATAAACCTTACCCTAGCACTTACTCTCACCATAACAATAACCCTAACCCTAACCTTAATTCTAACACTAACCCTAACACTAACCGGCACCCTCACCATCACCCTAACACTAAACCTCACCCTCATCCTAAAAAGTACCATCACTTTAACCCTAAACCTAACCGTCACCCACACCCTCACCCTCACCCTCACCCTCACCCGAACCCGAACCCTCACTCTCACCCTAAGCCTAACCAGAACCCTCACCCAACCCTAACCCTAACTCTAACCCACACCCTCACCCTAACCCTAACACTAACCCTAACCCTTACCCTAAACCTTAACCTAGACCTAACGCTAGCCCTACCCCTCATTGTCACACTAACCCTCACACTAACCCTTATCCTCACACAAACCCTAACCCTAAAACTAACCCTCACACTAACCCTAACACTCACCCTAACCATTACCCTACCCCTGACCCTAAACCTCACTCTAACCCAACCTAAAACAAACGATAACCCTAACCCTCACACACAACCTAACCCTCAAACTAAACCTTATCCTCACACTAACCCTAACCCTAATGCTAACCCTAACCCTCACACTAACCCTAAACCTCACCCTAACCCTAACCCTACCCCTCACCCTAAACCTAACCCTGACACTCACCCTGACACTAACCCTCTACCTAAACCTCCCCCTCCCCTAATCCTCACCCTAACCTTAACCCTATCCCTTGCCTACCGAAACTCTCACCCTCACACTCAACCTAAACCTCACCCTCACCCTAGCCCTCACCCTATCCCTAACCGTACCCCTCAACCTAACACTTACCCTCACTGTAACCCTAACCCTCACACTAACCCTAACCCTCACCCTAACCCTAACCCTACCCCCTCACCCTAACCCTCACCCTAACCTTCACCCTAACCATAAACCTCACCCTCAACCTAACCCTAACCCTCACATTCAACCTAACCCTCACCGTCACCCTAACACTCAACTTAACCCTAACCCTCACCCACACCCTAACCCTCACCATCACCCGACCCCTAACCCCACCCTAACTCTAAACCTCACTCTAAACATAACCCTAACACCAACACTCACCCAAATCCTAACCCTAACCCTCAACTTAACACTAACACTCACACTAACCCTCAAACTCAACCTAATCCTCACCATAAAATTAACCCTGAACCTTACCTAACCGAAACCCTTACCCTCATCCTCACCCTAACCCTCACCCTCACCCTAGGCCTTATCCTAACCCTAACCCTAACCCTCACCCTAAATCTCCCCCTCCCACTCAGCCTAACCCTAAACCTAACCCTCACCCCCATCCTCACCGTAACCCTAACACCAACGCTAATGCTGAACCTCACCCTCACCCTCACCCTCACCCTAACTCTAACCCTAAAAATAACCCTAACCCTAACCGTAACCCTCACCCACACCCTAACCCTAACCCTAACCCTTAAACTCACCCTAACCCTAATCCTAACCCTAACCCTCACAATCACACTCACCCTAACCGTCACCCTCACGCTCACCATCACCATCACACTAACCCTAACACTAAATCTAACCCTCACCCTAACACTCACCGTCACCCTACCCTCACCCTAAACCTAACTCTCAACCACACCTTAACCCTCACGATCAACCAAACCCTGACCCTCACCCTGAAACTCACCCTCACCCTAACACTCACCCTCATAATAAACATCACCCTAACGCTAAACTTCATCCTAACCCTAACCCTCAACCTAACCCTAACCCTCACCCTAACCATAACCCTCACCCTAACCCTAATCCTCACCCTAACCAAAACTCTCAACCTCACTCTAACCATAACCCTAACACTAATCGTAACACTAAATCTCACCCTCACCTTCAAACTCACCCTAAACCTAACCCTAAACCTAACGCTCACCCTAACGATCATCCTAACTCTAATGCTAACCCTAACCCTCACCTTCACAGTAAACCTCACCCTAACCCTTAACCTCACCATAATCCTAACCCTAACCCTAATCCTCAGCCTAACCCTAAACCTCACACACACCGTAACCCTCACCCTAACACTTCTCCTCACAATGAACCTAATCCTAAACCTCACCCTAACCCTCACACTAACCCTAATCCTCACCATATCACTAACCCTAACCCTAACCCTCAACCTAATCCTTAACCTCACTCTAACCTTAACTCTTACCCTCACGCTAAACCTCACCCTAAACATTACCCTCACCCTAACCCGCCAACTAACCCTAACTCTAAACGTACGGCGCACCGTAATCCTCACCCTAACCATAACCCTAACCCATAACCTCAACCTAAACCTAACCCTCACTCTCACCATCACCCTCAACCTAACCCTTATCCTCACATTAACCCTAATCCTCAACCTCACCCTAACTCTCACACTAAACCTTATCATCAACCTATCCCTAACCCTAACTCTAACCCTCACCCTAACCTCAACCTAACCCTAAACCTCACCCTCACCCTAAACCTCACCCTAAACCTTACCCTCACCCTAACCTGCAAACTTACCCTAACCCTAAAACTACGGCTCACCCTAGCCCTCCCCCTAACAATAACCCTAACCTTAACCCTCACACTAACCCTAACTTTCACCCTCACCCTAACCATGCCCCTAATCCTTACGCTCACACTAACCCTATCCCTAACCCTCACCCTAACTCTAATTCTCAACAGAACACTCACCCTCACCGTAACCCTCACCTCACACTAGCCCTCAACATAACCATAACCCTCATGCTCACCGTAACCCTAATGCTAACATGAACCCTCAACCTCACCCTAAAACTTGCCCTAACCCTTACCCTCACCATAAACCTATCCTCCCCCTTACCCTAACTCTCACGCTAACACTTTCCCTCACCCTAACCCTTACCCAGCCCTAAACCTATCCCTAACCCTAACCCTCACCCTAACCCTAAGACTAATCCTAACCCTCACCCTCACCATAAACCTCACTCTAAACCTTACCCTGACCCTAAACCTAAACCTAACCCTCAGCCTAACCCTTATCCTAATCCTAACCCTAACCCTAACCCTCAACCTAACTTTAACCCTAACCCTAACCCTAACACTCACACTAACCTTAACCCTCACCCTGACCCTCAACCTCGCCCTCAGCCTAAGCCTAACCCTAATCCAAAACCTAACCCTTAACCTCATTCTCACCCTAAATCTAAACCTAACCATAACCATCACCCTCAACCTAACCCTCACCCTCATACTCCCCCTCACCCTTACCCTCTGCCTAACCCTTATCCTCACACTAACTCTAACTCTAAACCTAACCCTCACCCTAACCGTCACCCCAACACTAACCCTAATCCTCACCTTAACCCTCACCCTAACCTTAACCCTAACGATCACACTAACCCTAATCCTCCTCCTAAAGCTAACCCTCACAGTCACCCTAACCGTTACCCTAACCCTAAGCCTAAACCTTACCATCAGCCTAACCCTCATCCTAACTCTAACCCTAACGCTCACCCTCAGCCTCAACCTAACCCTCACACTCACCGTAAACCTACCCTAAATCTAACCCTACCCTCTCCCTACCCCTCATCCTAACCCTAACGCTAACCCTAACCCTCAACCTAACCCTAACCCTACCCCTAATGCTAAACCTCACCCTAAACCTAATCCTCACCCACACCCTAACCCTCACCCTCAACCGAACCCTCACCCTCAACTGAACCCTCATCCTCAGCCTAACCCTCACCCTCACTCTAAACATCACCCAAACCCTAACCCTCACACTAACCCTAACACAAACCCTAATCCATACACTCACACTCACCCTAACCCACACCCTAAGTCTTATTCTCACCCTAACACTAACCCTAAACCTAACCCTAACCAAAACCCTCACACTAACCATAACCCTAACTCTAATCCTAACCCTTACCATGACCCTAACCTTCACTCTCACCCTGACCCTCACCCTCAGCTTAACCCTAACCCTAATCCTATTCCTAATCCTAAACCTCACACTCACCCTAAACCTAACCTTAACCCTAACCCTCACCTTCCCTCTCACCCGAACCCTAACCCTCACCCTCACCCTAAACATCACCCTAACCCTAAGTCTCACTCTAACCCTAACCCTGACCCTGAACCTAACCTCAGCTTAATCCTCATCCTCAGCCTAATCCTCACCCTAACCCTAACCTTTACTTAACCGAAACCCTCACCCTCACCCTCAGCCTAACCCTCACCCTCACACAAGCCCTCAACCTAACCCTAACTTTAACCCTAAACATCAGCCTCAACCTCCCCTTCCTCAGCCTTAACCTAAACATAACCCTAATACTAACCCTGACCGTCAACCCCACCCTCACCCTAACCCTAAACCTAACTCTAACAATAACCCTCACCCTCATCCTAACCCTAATCCTAACCCTAACAATAACTCTAACCCTAATCCTAAAACTCACCCTAACCCTAATCCTAACACTTACCCTCAACCTTACCCTCACCTTCATTCTAACCCTCACCCTCACGCTGACCCTCACCATCACACTAACTCTCACAAAATCCCTAACTCTCACCCTAGCCCTAACCCTAACCCTCACCCTCACTTTCCCACTCACCCTCAGCCTAACCCTAACTCTAACCTTAATCCTAAACTAACCTCACTCTCACCCTCATCCTACCCCTCACCCTCACCCTCACACTAAACCTCAACCTCACCCTAAACATCACCTTAACCCTAACCCTTACACTGAACCTAACCATAACGCTCACCCTAAACCTCATCCTCAAACTAACACTCACCCTAAACATTATCCTCACAGTAACCCTAACCCTAACCCTAACCTTCACACTAACCCTAAACCTCACTCTAACCGTATCACGACACCTCACCCTAACTCTCACCCTAAAGCTAACCCTAATCCTAACACTCACCCTAACCCTAACTCTAAACCTAACCGTCACCCTCACCCTGATTCTCACCATCGCCCTAAAGCTCACCCTAAACTTAACCCTCATCCTAAACCTAACCCTCAACCTTAACCTAACCCTCACCCTGACCCTCACCCTAACCCTAACGCTAGCCCTCACCCTAGCCCTTACTTTAACCCTAACCTGTACCCTAAACCTAACCCTCATCCTAACACTAACCCTCACACTAACCCTAACCCTAGCCCTCACCCTCACCCTCCCCCTCAACCTAACCCTAACACTCATCCTAACCCTAACCTTAAACCTAAACCTCACACTAAACCTAAACCTCACTCTAACCCTAATCCTCACAGTAAACATAACAGTCATTCTATCCCTAACCCTATCCTGCAGCCCAACCCTCACCCTAATCCTAACCCTAACCCTAATCCTCATCCTATCCCTAACCTTAACCCTAACCCTCACCCTAACCCTAATGCTAACCCTAACCCTCACCCTCACACTAATCCTCAACCTAACCCATAGCCTCACCCTAACCCTCACCCTCACGCTCACCCTAACCCTAACCCTCACCCTAACCCTCACTCTTACAGTCACCCTCACCCTCAGCCAAACCATATCCCTAACCCTCACCCTAAAAATCATCCTATACCTCACCCTCAAACTAAACCTAAACCAAACCCTAACCCTCACCCTAAACCTCACCGTAACCCTAACACTAACCCTAACATTCATCCTCACAATAAACCTCAACCTATACCTTACCCTCACCATAACGGTAACCGTAACCCTAACCCTAATCCTCAACCACACCTTAACCTTCACTCTCACCCCAACCTTCACCCTCACCCTCATCCTCATCCTCACCCTAACCCTCTCCATCACCCTAACCCTAACCCTCACTCTCAAGCTAATCCTCATCATAAACCTAAACCTGACCTAAAAGAAAATCTCACCCTAACCCTCACACTAAACCTCACCCTCACCCTATCCCTCACCCTAACCCTAACCCGATCCCTTACCCTCAACTTCACCCTAACCCTCACCGTAACCCTTAACCTCACCCTAACCCTAACCCTAATCATAACCCTCACACTATCCCTTACCCTCACCCTAACCCTAACCCTAACCCTAACCCTATCACCCGCACACTGACCCTCACCCTCACCCTAACCCTAACCCTATTCCTAATCCTAACCCTCACAATTAACCTCAACCTAAACCTAACCCTAACCTGAACCCTCACCCTCACCCTCACCGAACTGTCACCCTCACCCTAAACATCACCCTAACCCTAATCCTAAGGTAAACGAAACCCTCACCCTCACACTAACCCTCACCCTCACCCTAGCCCTAACCCTAACCATAACCATAACACTTACCCACACCCTAACCCTCACCCTCATCCTCACTCTAACCCTAATCCTAACCCTAATGCTCACCCTAACCCTCTCCCTAACCCTAAATGTAACCCTAACCCTCAAACTCATCCTAACTCTCAAGCTCAACGGAACACTCACCCTCACCGTAAACCATACTCTCACAACAGTCATCACCCTAACGCTAACCCTCAACTTAACCCTAACCCTAACCCCCACCCTAACCCTAATCCGTACCCTAACACTCAGCCTAACACTTACCCATAACATAATACTAACACTCACCCTAAAACTTACCATCACCCTAAACCTTACCCTCACCCTAACCCTCACACTAACCCTCACACTAACCCTAACCCTCACACTCGCCCTAACGCTTACCCTAACCTTTACCCTCACCCTCACCCTAACCCTCACCCTAAACTTTACCCTGACCCTAAACCTAAACCTAACCATCACCCTAACCCTAAACCTAACCCTTATCCTATCCCTAAACCTGACCTTAACACTCACCCTAACCTTAACCCTAACCATCACACTAACCCTAACCCTAACCCTCCCCCTCACCCTCAGGCTAACTCTAATACTAAACCTTACCCTCACCCTCACCCTAACTCTAACCATAAACCTAACCCTAGCCCTTACCTTAACCCTCAACCTCACCCAAATCCTCAACCTAACCTTACCTTAACCCTTACCTAAACTAAACCCTTACCCATAGCCTCACCCTAACCCTCACCCTCACCCTAGCCCACAACCTAACCCAAACCCTAAACCTAACCTTCACACTAACCTAACCATAACACTCAGGATAAACCTTATCCTATCCCTAAACCTAAAACATAACTTCACCCTAACCAAACCCTAACCCTAACCCTAACCCTAACCCTCACCCTCATCCTCACTCTAACACTAATTCTAACCATAATGCTCACCCTACACCTCTCCCTAACCCTAAATGTAACCCTAACCCTCATCCTCATCCTAACCCTCAAGCTCACCTGAACACTCACCCTCACCCTAAACCATAATCTCACAAGAGTCATCACCCTAATTCTAACCCTCACCCTAACCCGAACCTCAGCTTAACCCTCACCCTCAACCTAATCCTCACCCTAACCCTAACCATAAGGTAAACGAAACCCTCACCCTCACACTAACCCTCACCTTCACCCGAGCCCTAACTCTAACCATAACCATAACACTTACCCACACCCTAATCCTCACCCTCATCCTCACTCTAACCCTAATACTAACCGTAAAGATCACCCTACCCCTCTCCCTAACACTAAATGTAACCCTAACCCTCACCCTCATCCTAACCCTCAAGCTCAACTGAACACTCACACTCACACTAAAACATACTCTCACAACAATCGTGAACACTCACCCTAACCCTCACCCTAACCCTCACCCAACCCTCACACTAACCCTAACCCTCACACTCGCCCTAATGCTCACCCTAACCTTTACCCTCACCCTCACCCTAACCCTCACCCTAACCTTTACCCTGACCCTAACCCTAACCCTAAACCTAAACCTAACCCTCAACCTAACCCTTATCCTAAACCTAAACCTAACCCTAACCCTCACCCTAACCCTAACCCTAATCCTCACACTAACCCTAACCTTAACCCTCAGCCTAACACTCATCCTAACCCTAACCCTAATCCTAACCCTCACCCTAACCGTAACCCTACACATAAAACTCACGCTAACCCTAACCCTCACCCTCACCCTCAGGCTAACTCTAATACTAAACCTAACCCTCACCCTCACCCTATCTCTAACCCTAAACCTAACCCTAACCCTCACTTTAAACCTCAACCTCACCCTAATCCTCAACCTAACCTTACCATAACCCTTACCTAAACTAAACCCTTACACTCATTCTCACCCTAACACTCACCCTCACACTAGCCCATACCCTAACCCTAACCCTAAACCTAATCTTCACACTATCCCTAACCATATCCCTCAGGATAAACCTTATCCTAACCTTAAACCTAAAACAAACTTCACCCTAACCAAACCCTAAACCTAACCCTAACCCTAACCCTAACCGCACACTAAACCTAACACTAACCCTAACACTAACCCTCAGCCTAAGCCTAACCGTAACCCTAACCCTCGCCCTAAACCTAATCCTAACCCTAACCCTCAACCTAACTGTAAACCTCACCCTCATTCTCACCCTCACCCTCAGCCTAAACCTAGTGCTAACACTAATCCTAACCCTCACCCTAACCCTAACCCTCACCCTAACCTTTACCCTCACCCTCACCCTAACTCTCACCCTAACCTTTACCCTGACTCTAACCCTAACCCTAAACCTAACCCTCGCACTAACCCTAAACCTAACCCTCAACCTAACCGTTATCCTAAACATAAAACTAACCCTAACCCTCACACTAACACTAACACTAACCCTAACCTTCACACTAACCCAAATCCTAACCCTAAGCCTAACGCTCATCCTAAACCTAACCCTAACCCTAACACTCACCCTAACCCTACCCCTAACCCTAACACTCACCCTGAACCTAACCCTCACCCTCACCCTCAGGCTAATTTTAATACTAACACAAATACTAACCCTCACCCTCACCCTAACTCTAACCATAAACCAAACCTAACCCTCACACTTACCCTCACCCTATCCCTAAACCTATCCCTAACCCTCACCCTAAACCTAACCCTAAGCCTAACCCTCACACTAAACCTCACCCTAACCCTTACCCTCACCATAAATCTAAATCTAACCCTAATAATCACCCTAAACATAACCCTCAACTACACTCTAACCCGGACCCTGACCCGATCCCTCACCGACACCCTAACACTCTTCCTAACCCTAACCCTAATCCTAAACCTAAGCCTCACCCTCAAAGTCACCCTAACCCTGCACCTAACGCTAACCCTCACCTACAACCTCACCCTAATCTTCACCCTAACCCTAACCCTAACCCTACCCTGCACCATAACACTCATAGTAACCCTAACCCTAATACTAACCTTCAACCTAACCCTAACCCTAGCCCTAACCCTCACCCTCACACTAAACCTAAACCTAACGCTAAAACTCAACCTAACACTAAACTTCACCCACACCCTAAATCTCACCCACACTTGAACCCTCAACCTCTCCCTCACACTAAACATCACCCAAACCCTAACCCGCAACCTAACCCTTGCCCTAACACGAAACCTAACCCTAACCCTAACCCTAACCTCAGCGTGACACTAACCCTGACATAAAGCAAACCCTCACCCTCACACTCACTCTAACCCTCACCCTCACCCTAACCCTCACCATCCCCCTAACCATAACCCTAACCATCAACGTCACCCTCACCCTCACCCTCAGCTTAAAACTAACTCTAACCCTGACCCTCACCCTCACCCTCACCCTAACCCTAACCCTAACCCTAACCCTCACCCCAACCCAACCCTAACCCTCACCCTAACACTAACCCTCATCCTCACCCTCACCCTAATCCTAACCCTAAAGCTAATCCTAACCCTCACCCTCACCCTAAACTTCACCCTAACCCTTACCCTGACCCTCACCCTAACCCTAAACCTAACACTCAGCCTAAACCTTACCCTAACCCTAAACCTAAAACTAAACTTCACCCTAACCAAACCCTAACCCTAACCCTAACCCTAACCCTCACACTAACCTTAACCTTAACCCTGAGCCTAACGCTCATCCTAACCCTAACCCTAACCCTAACCCTCAACCTAAACCTAACCCTAACCCTAACCCTCACCCTCACCCTAACCCTAAACCTCACCCTCAAACTCATCCTCACCCTCAGCCTAAACCTATTGCTAACCCTAACCCTAACCCTCACCCTCAACCTAACTCTAACCCAAAACCAAACTCTCCCCCGCCCCCTCACACTCACTCTAACCCTCACTCTAACCCTAACCCTCACCCTCAACATCACCCTCACCCTCAGCCCAACCCAAGTCCTTACTCTAATCCTAACCCTCAACCTATACCTGAACCTAACCCTAACCCTAATCCTAACGATCACCATAACCCTCACCCTCACCACAGTCCACACCCTAAACCTAACCCTAAACCTAACCCTCACACTAACCCTAACCCTAACCCACAGCCTGAACCTGAACCCAAACCTAAACCTAAAATTAACCATCACCATAACCAAACCCAAACCCTAACCCTAACCTATCCCTAACCCTCACACTAACCCTAACCCTAACACTCAGCCTAACGCTCATCCTAAACCTAACCCTAACCCTAAACCTAAACCTCAACCTAACGCTCATTCTAACCCTAACCTTAACACTAACCCTAAAACTGACCCTCAATTTAACCCTCCCCTAACCCTAATTCTAACCCTAAACCTCACCCTCACCCTAACCCTAATCCTACCACGAACCCTAAACCTCACCCTAACTCTCACCCTAACGCTCACCCTCAGCCTAAACATCACCCTAACCTTAACCCACACCCTAACCCTAACCCTAAACCTCACCATAAACCTCACGCTAACCCTAACACTCACCCTAACCATAACCCTACACCTCACCCTACGCCTCACCCTAACCCTTACCCTCACCCTAACCCAAACCGTAACACTCACCCTCACACTAGCCCTCAACCTTACACTAATCCTAACCATAACCCTAAACCTAAACCTAAACCTTACCCTCACCCTCACCCTCACCCTCATCCTCACCCTAACCCTAACCCTAAACCTCACACTCACTCTAACCCTAACCCTAACACTAATGCTAACACTAAGCCTCACCCTCACCCTAACCCTTACCCTAATCCTTACCCTCACCCTCTCCCTCACCCTTACCCTAAACCTACCATTTCAGCCTAACCCTCACCTTAAACCTTACCTTCACTCTATACCTAACACTAACCCTAATCCTCATACTAACCCTAAAACTAACCCGAACACTAACCCTCACATTAACCCTTTCCCTAATCCTAACCCTGACCCTAACCCTCACACTAATGCTAACACTCAACCTAAACCTCACCCTAACCCTCTCTGTCACCTTAACACTCAACATCACCATAATCCTCACCCTAACCATAACCCTCACACTAAACCTCACCCTAACCCTTACCCTTACCATAACCTTAACCCTAACCCAAAACCTAACCCTCAACTTCACCATCACCCTCACCCTCAACCTAACCGTAATCCTAACATTCACCCAAACCCTAACTCTCACCCTAACCCTCGCCCTCAACCTAGCCCTCACCCTAGCCCTCACCCTAAGCCTAACCCTAACCCTCACCCTCACCCTCAACCTCAGCTTCACCCTAAACCTAAACCTAATCCTAACCCTATTCCTCACTCTCACCCTCACTCTAAACCTAACCGTAAACCTAATGCTAACCCTAAACCTCTCCCTCACTTTAACCCTAATCCTAAACCTCACCCTAACCCTAATCCTAAGCCTAATGCTATACCTAACCCTAACCCTCACTCTAACACTAATGCTAACCCTAATACTCAACCTCACCCTAAACCTCACCCTAAACCTTACCCTCATCCTAACCCTCACATAACCCTAAAACTAAACCTAACCCTCACACAAACACTCACCCTAAACCTTACACTAACCCTATCCCTCACCCTAACCCTCAATATGTCCCTTATCCTCACATTAACCCTAACCCTAACCCTACACCTCACCCTAACGCTAACACTGAACTCAACCCTAACACTAACCCACACCCTTACCCTACACCTAACCCTCATCCAAATGCTCACCCTAACCCTAACACTAACCCTATCCTACAACCTGATCCTAACCCTCACCCTAACGCTTACCCTCACCCTAACCCTAAGCGTCACACTAAACCTAACCCTCACATTAACTCTAGCCATAATCCTCACCCTAACCGTCATCCTAACCCTAAACCTGACCCCCAACCTAACCCTAACCCTAAACATTACCCTAACCCCAACCCTCACCCTCACCCTAAACATCACCCAAACCCTAACCCTAACCCTAACCCTAACCCTAACCCTCACCTTAACCCTAACCCTCACCTTCAACCTCACCCTCAGCCTAATCCTCACCCTAAAGCTAACCCTAACACTAACCCTTTCCTAACTGAAAACTGCACCCTCACACTAACCCTCAACCTCACCCTAGCCCTCACCTTAAGCCTAACCCTAACCCTCAGCCTCACCCTCAAACTCATCCTCAACCTCAGCCTCACCCTATCCCTAAACCTAATCCTAAACCTAACCCTCAACCTCACCCTCACTCTAACCCTAATGTTAAACCTAATGCTAACCCTAACCATAAACCTATCCCTAACCCTTACCCTACCCTAACCATAACCCTCACCCTAACCCTAACCCTCACCTTAAAGCTCACCCTCACACAAATCCACACCCTAAACCTAACAATGAACATTTCCTAACAAAAAATATCACCCTCACCCTAGCCCTCACCCTAAACCTAACCCTAAACTTAACCCTCACCCTCACTCTCACCCTCACCCTCAGCCAAACCTAACCCTACCCTAATCCTAACCCTAACCCACACCCTCACCCTCACCCTCACCTGCAACCTAACCACAACAATAACCCTAACCCTCACCCTAACACTGAACCTCAACCTCACCCTCATCCTAAACCTAATCCTAACCCTAACTCTAATCCTAACCCTCACCCTCAACCTAACCTTCACCCTAACCCTTACTCCCACCTTCACCTAACCCTAACCCTAACCCTCACACTAACCTGAACCCTCACCCTAACCATACCACTAACCCTTACCCTTACCCTCACCCTCACCCTAACCCTAACAGTAACCCTAATCCTAAACCTAACTCTCACCCACAGCCTCACCCTAACTCTAACCCGAACCCTAACCATAAACCTCCCCCTTCACCCAAACCCTCACCTGAACCCTCACTCTCACGCTACGGCTCACCCTCACCTTAACCCTAACCCTAACCCTCAATCTAACCCTAAACCTCACCCTCACCCTCAAACTCACGCTAACCCTAAGCCTCACTGTTACCCTAAACCTCACCCTAACCCTTAACCTTACACTAACCCTAACCCTCACACTAAACCTAAGCCTCACCCTCACCCTTACCTTAACCCTACCCTCACCCTAACCCTCAACCTAACCGTAACGCTCACCGTCAACCTAACCCTAACGCTAACCCTAACCCTCACCCTCACCCTACCCTCAACCTCACCCTCAAACTCATACTAACCCTAACCCTCACACTAAACCTAACCCTCACCCTCACCCTAACCTTAACCCTACCCCTCACCCTACCCCTCACCCTCACTCTAGCCCACACCCCTACCCTAATCCTAACCCTGACCCTAATCTTAAACCTAAAACTCACACTAACCCTAACCCTGACCCTGACCCTAACCCTACCTCACAGCCTAACCCTCATCCTAACCCTAACCCTAACCCTATCCCTCACCCTAACCCTAACTCTAATATTAACCCTAAGCCTCACCCAAAACCTAACCCTCAACCTCACCCTCACCCTCACCCTCACCATCACCCTAACTCGAAACCTAACTGTACCTCTCACCCTCACACTAACCCTAAACCTAACCCTAACCCTCACCTTAACCCTCACCCTAATCCTAACCCTGATACTAACCCTCACCCTAAAGCTAACACTAAACCTAAACCTCACCCTCACCCTAACCCTCAGTATCACCCTAACCCTCACCCAAACACGAACCCTCACCTCAACCTAATCCTCACTCTCACCCTAACTGTAAACCTAACCCTAATCCTCTCCCTAACCCTCAACCTCACCCTCACCTTAAGGCTAACCCTAACCATAATCCTAAACCGAACCCTCACCCTAACCCTAACCCTAACCCTAATCCTAAACCGAACCCCCACCTCTACCCTAAAACTACCTCTAAACATCACCCTCACACTCAACCTTACCCTATCCCCAACCCTAAGCCTTAACCTAACCCTTACCCTCACCCTAACCCTAACCATAACACTCACCCTCACGCTCACCCTAAACCTAACAATAACCCTACCCCTCACACTAACCCTTATCCTCACACTTACCCTAAACCTAACCCTAAACCTCACATTAACCCTAAACCTCACCCCAACCCTGACCGTACCCCTCACCCTAAACCTCACCCTAATCCAAACCCTAACACTAACACACACCCTAAACCTAACTGTAACCCTCACCCTCAGGCTAACCCTCATCCACACCCTAATCCTCACCCTCACCCGAACCCTCACCCTCACCCTAACCCTCACCCTCACCCTAAACATCACCCTAAACCTAACCCTCACCGTAACCCTAATCATAAACCTCAACTTCACCCTCAACCTCAGCCTAACCCTAGTCCTTAACCTAATCATAATACTCACCCTGACCCTAACCCTCACCCTAACCCTTACCTGATCCTTCACCTAACCCTAAACCTAACCCTCACACTAACCCGAATCCTCACCCTAACCATAAAACTAACCATAACCCTTACCCTCACTCTAATCCTAACCATAACAGTAACACTAACCCTAAAGCTAGTCCTCACACTAACCCTAACCCTCACCCACTACTTAACCCGAAACCTCACCTGAACCCTCACCCTAACCCAAACCCTAAACCTAACCCTAACACTCCCACTAAACCTAACCCTCACCCTAACTGTAACCCTACCCATCAGGCTAAACCTCAGCCTAACCCTAAACCTAACCCTAATCCTACACCTAATCCTCACACTCACACTCACCCTATCCCTAACCCTAACATTCACCCTCACTCTAAGGCTAAGCCTAACCCTCACCCTCACCCTCAACCAAACTCTTAACCTCACCTTAACCCTAACCCTAACCCTCACCCTAAGCCTAAAACTACTCCTCAAACTAACCCTAACCCTAACCCTCAACCCAACCATGATGCTAACACAAATGCTCACTCCCAACCTAACCCTTAGATTAACCCTTACCTTCAACATAACCCTTTCCCTCACCCTCTCCTTAACCCTCACCCTACCCCTTCCCCTCCCCCTAAACCTCACCCTACCCCAAACCCTAACCCTAACCCTAACCTTCACCCTAACCCTCACACTAACTCTAACCCTAACCCTCACTCTAACCCTCACCCTAACCCTAAACCTAACCCTAACCCTGACCCTCACCCTAGCTGTCATCCTAACCCTTACCCTCACCCTAACCCTAACCCTAAACCACATAATAACCCTAAAACTACCCCTCAGCCTAACCCTAAGCCTAACCTTCACCCAACCTTGATGCTAACACCAATGCTCACTCTCAACCTAACCTTTAGAATAACCCTTACCCTCACCATAACCCTATCCCTCACCCTCTCCTTAACCCTCACCCTACCCCTTCCCCTCCCCCTAAACCTTAACCTACCCCAAACCCTAACCCTCACCCTAACCTTCACCCTAAGCTTCACCCTAACCCTCACCCTAACCCTAACACTAACCCTCACCCCAACCCTCACCCTAACCCTAAACCTAACCCTAACCCTCACCCTCACCCTGTCATCATGACCCTTACCCTCACCCTAAACCTAAACCTAACCCTAACTCTAACCCTCACCCTAACCCTAACCCTCACCCGAACCCTCAGTCTCACCTTCACCGTCACCCTAAACATCAACCTAACCCTAACCCTCACCCTAACCCTAACCCTAACACTGACCCTAACCCTAACCCTCACCTTAAACCTCACCCTCACCCTAATCCTCACCCTAAAACTAACCCTAAACTTTTCCTAAACAAAAACATCACCCTCACATTAGTCCTCACCCTAAACCTAACCCTAAACTTAATCCTCACCCTCACCCTCACCTTCACCCTCAGCCTCACCTCAGCCTCACCCTAATCCTAAACCTAATCCTAACCCTAACCCTGACCCTCACCCTCACTCTAACCGTAACCCTATCCTGCACCTTAGCCCTAACCCTAACCCTAACCCTAACCCTAACACTCAACCTAATCCTACACCTAACCCTAATGCTAACCCTAACCCTCACCCTCACCCTAATTCTGACCCTAACCCTTACCCTTACCCTCACCCTCACTCTCAACCTAACCCTAACCCTTACCTTCACGATAATCCTATCCCTCACCCACAACCTAACCCTCACCCTAACCCTTACGCTCACCCTTACCCTCACCCAACCCTAACCCGAACCCTGACCCTCACCCTAACCCCCATCCTAACCTTCACCCTAACCCTAACGCTAACCCTAACCCTCAGTATTAACCTAAACGTAACCCTAACACTTACGTAACCGAGACCCTCACCCACACCCTCACCCTCACCCTCACAATCAACCTAAGCTTTACCATAACCCTAATAGCAACCCAAACACTTACCCTCACCCAAAACCTAACCCTAAACCTAACCCTCATCGTCCTTCTCCCACTCAGCCTCACCCTCACCTTAACCCTCACGGTCACCCTCACACTAACCCTCAACCTCACCGTAAACATCACACTAACCCTAACCCTCACACTAACCCTTATCCTAACCCTAACCCTAACGCTAACATTCACACTAACCCTAACACTCACCCTAACCCTATCCCGACACCTCACCCTGACTCTCATCCTAACCCAAACCCTCAACCACACCCTAAACCTCACCCTCACCCGAACACTCACCCTCACACTAACACTCACTCTCAACATAACCCTCACCCTCATCCGAACCCTACCCCTCACACTAACCCTAACACAAAGCCGAATTCCAAAAGCTCACACTCAACCTAAGGCTTACCCTCATCCTAACCCTTACCCTCACCCTAACTCTAAACATAAACCTCACACTAACCTTAACCCGCACTCTAAACCTAACCCTAAACTTGACCATAACCTTGACCCTCACCCTGACCCTCACACTCAGTTTAACACTAAACCTAATCCTATTCCTAATCCTAAACCTCACACTCACCCTAAACCTAACCCTAACCCTAACCCTCACCCTCACCCTCACCCTCACCCTAACCCTCAACCTCACCCTAAATATCTCCCTAACCCTAACCCTCACCCTAACCCTAAAACTAACCCTCACCCTGAAGCTAACCTCAGCTTAATCCTCATCCTCACCTTAATCCTCACCCTAACCCTAACCTTTACTTAACCAAAACCCTCACCCTCACCCTCAGCCTAACTCTCACTCAAGCCCTCACCTTAACCCTAAACTTAAACCTAACACTCACCCTCAACCCCCCCTTCCCCATCAGCCTTACCATAACCATAACCCTAAGACTAACCCTTACCCTCAACCCCACCCTCACCTAACCCTAACCCTAACCCTAACAATAACCCTCACCCTCATCCTAACCTTAACCCTAACAATAGCTCTAACCCTAGCCCTAACCCTAAAACTCACCCTAACCCTAATCTTAACCCTAAACCTCAACCTCACCCTCACCGTCATTCTAACCCTCACCTTCACGCTGACCCTCACCATCACACTAACCCACACACTAACCCTAACCCTCACCCTAGCCCTAACCCTAACCCTCACCCTCACCCTCAGCCTAACCTAACTCTAACCCTAAACCTAAACTAAACTCACCTTCACCCTAACCTCACCCTCAGCCTCACCATCACCCTCACCCTCACACTAACCCTCAACATCACCCTAAACATCACCTTAACCCCAAACCTCACACTGAACCTAACCCTAACGCTCACTCTACCCCTCACCCTCAAACTTAACCTCACCCTAAACATTATCCTAACACTAACCCTACCCCTACCCCTAACCTTCACACTAACCCTAACCCTCAGCCTAACCGTATCCCGACACCTCACCCTAACTCTCACCCTAAACCTAATCCTAACCCTAACCCTAACCCTAACCCTCACCCTAAACCACACCCTAACCCTTACTCTCACGATAACCTTAACCCTAACCCACACCCTAACCCTCACCTGAACCTCACCGTCACCCTCACCCTAACCGTAAGCCTAACCTTCACCCCAACCCTAACCCTCACCCTAACCCTAACTCTAACCCTCACACTCAACTGAACCCTAACCCGAACTCTAACCCTGTACCTCACCCTAACCCAAACTCTAAACATAACCCTAACACTTACTCTCATCCTAATCCTCACCCTAAGCTTTTTCCTCACACTAACCCTAAACCTAACCTCACCATCACCCTAACCCTCACCCTCACCCTAACCCTCACCTACACCCTAACCCTCACCTTCACCCTCACCCTCACCCTAAACATCACCCTAAACATCACCCAAACCCTAACGCTCAGCCTAATGCTAACCCTAACCCTCACCTTAACCCTAAATCTCACCTTCAACCTCACCCTCAGCCTAATCCTCACCCTAAACCTAACCCTAACCCTTTCCTAACAGAAAACCGCACACTCACCCTAACCCTCACCCTAAACCTCGCCCTCACCCTAGCCCTCACCCTAACACTAAACCTAATCCTAACCCTAACCCTCACCCTCACCCTCACTCTAATCCTAACCCTCACCCTCACCCTAAACCTAACCCTAACTCTAACCCTCACCCTCACCCTCACCCTAAACATCTCCCTAACCCTAACCCTCAACCTAACCCTAACACTAACCCTCACCCTGAACCTAACCTCAGCTTAATCCTCATCCTCAGCCTAATCCTCACCCTAAACCTAAACTTTACCTAACCAAAACCCTCACCCTCACCCTCAGCCTAACCCTCACCCTCACCCAAGCCCTCACCTTAACCCTAAACTTAACCTTAACACTCACACACAACCTTCCCTTCCCCATCAGCCTTACCCTAACCATAACCCTAAGACTAACCCTAACCCTCAACCCCACCCTCACCCTAAACCTAACCCTAACCCTAACAATAACCCTCACCCTCATCCAAACCTTAACCCTAACAATAAATCTAACCCTAGCCCTAACCCTAAAACTCACCCTAACCCTAATCCTAACCGTAACCCTCAACCTCACCCTCACCGTCATTCTAACCCTCACCTTCAGGCTGACCCTCACCATCACACTAACCCTCACACTAACCCTAAACCTCACCCTAGCCCTAACCCTAACCCTCACCCTCACTTTCCCCCTCACCCTCAGCCTAACCCTAACTCTAACCCTAATCCTAAACTAGACTCACCCTCACCCTAACCCTCACCCTCAGCCTCACCCTCACCTTCACCCTCACACTAACCCTCAACATCACCCTAAACATCACCTTAACCCTAAACCTCACACTGAACCTAACCCTAGCACTCACTCTAACCCTCACCTTCAAACTAACCCTCACCCTAAACATTATCCTAACACTAACCCTAACCCTACCCCTAACCTTCACACTAACCCTAACCCTCAGCCTAACCGTATCCCGACACCTCACCCTAACTCTCACCCTAACCCTATCCCTAATCCTAACACTCAGTCTAACCCTAACTCTAAACCTAACCCTCACCCTCACCCTAACCCTCACCATCACCCTAACGCTCACCCTAACCCTAACCCTCACCCTAAACCTAACCCTCAACCTAATCCAAACCCTCACCTTGACCCTCACCCTAACCCTAACCCTCACTCTAACCCTTACTTTAACCCTAACCCTCACCCTAAACCTAACCCCGACCCTAACAATAACACTCACACTAACACTAAACCTAGCCCTCACCATCACCCTCACTCTCAACATAACCCTAACACTTATCTAAACCCTAACCTAAACCTAAACTTCACAGTAAAATTAACCTCACTCTATCCCTAATCTTCAAACTAACCCTAACTATCACTCTTTCACTAACCCTACCCCTCATCCTAAACCTCACCCTAAACCTAACCCTAACCCTAATCCTCACCCCATCCCTACACTTAACCGTAACCCTCACCCTAACCCTCACCCTAACACTAATGCTAACCCTCACCCTCACCTTAACCCTCAACCTAACCCTTACCCTCATCCTAACCCTTACCCTGAAACTTACCCTAACCCTCACTCTCGCCATAACCCTCACTCTAACATTTACCCACACCCTCACCCTAACCCTAACCCTCACCCTTACCTTAACCCTAACCCTAGCCCTAACCCTCACCCTAAACCTAACCCTCACTTTTACAGTCACCCACAAACTCAGCCAAAACCTAATCCTTACCCTAATCCTAACCCTCAACCTCACCCTAACCCTAACCCTAACCCTCAACCTCACCCTAACCATTTCCCTATCCCTCACCCTAACACGAACACTCACCCTATACCAGACCCTCACCCTAACCCTAAACCAAACCCTAACGCTCACCCTAAACCTCACTCTAACCCTAACACTAAACCTAAAACTCATCCTCACAATAAACCTCACCATATACCTTACCCTCACCATTACCCTAACCCAAACCCTAACCCTAATCCTCAACCACACCATAACCTTCACCCTCACCTTAATCCTCACCCTCACCCTAAACATCACCTAAACCCTCACCCTCATGCTAACCCTAACCCTAACCCTCACTCTCACGCTAATCCTCACCATAAACCTAACCCTGACCTAAAAGTAACCCTCACCCTAACCCTCACACTAACCCTCACCCTAGCCCTCACCCTAACCCAAACCCGAACCCTAACCCTCAGCTTCACCTTAACCCTCACCCTAACCCTTACCCTCACAGTAACCCTAACCCTAAACCTAATCATATCTCTCACACTAACCATAACCCTCACCCTAACCATAACCCTAACCCTATTCCTATACCTAACCCTCACAATCACCCTCAACCTAAACCAAACTCTAACACTAACCCTCACCCTCACCCTCACCCTCACTGAACACTCACCCTCACCATAAACATCACCCTAACCATAACCCACACCCTAACCATAACCTCAGATTAAGCCTCACCCTTAACCTAATCCTCACAATAACCCTAACCCTAAGGTAAAGGAAACCCTCACCCTCACACTAACCCTCACCCTAGCCCTAACCCTAACCATAACCATAACACTTACCAACACCCTAACCCTCACCCTCATCCTCACTCTAACCCTAATCCTAACCCTAATCCTAACCCTAATGCTCACACTACCCCTCTCCCTAACCTTAACTGTAACCCTAACCTTCACCCTCATCCTAACCATCACGCTCACCCGAATACTCACCCTCACCCTAAACGATTCTCTCACAATAAATATCAGGTTAACCCTAACCCTCAACCTAACCCTAACCCTAACCCTCAGACTAATCTCATCCTAACCCTAACCCTAACCCTAACCCTCACCCTAACCCAAACTCACCATAAACCTAACCATAAAACTCACCCTAACCCTAACCCTCACCCTCACCCTCAGGCTAACTCTAATACTAACCCTAACCCTCACCCTCAACCTAACTCTAAACCTAACCCTAACCCTAACCCTCACTCTCACCCTATCCCTAAACCTATCCCTAACCCTCACACTAACCCTAACCCAAAACCTATACCTCACCATCACCCTAACCCTCACCCTAACCCTCACACTAAACCTCACCCTAACCCTTACCCTCACCATAAAACTCACTCTAACCCTAATCCTAACCCTAAACCTAACCCTCACCAACACCCTAACCCTCACCCCCACCGGAACCCTAACCCACACCCTAACACTCACCCTAACCCTAACCCTAACACTATTCCTCAACCTAAACCTAACCCTTAAACTCATCCTAACCCTACACCTACGCCTAAGCTTCACCCACACCCTCACCCTAACCCTCACCCTAACCATAACCCTACCCTTCACCCTAAACCTCACACTAACCCTAACCCTAATCCAAACCCTCAACCTAACCCTAAAGTTACCCCTAACCCTCAACCTCACACTAAACGTAAACCTAACACTAACACTCAATCTAACCCTAATCCTCACACAAACCCTAAACCTCACCCTCACCTTAAACCTCACCTTGACTCTAAACATCACCCAAACCCTAACACTCATCCTATCCCTAGCCCTAACCCTCACACTAACCCTAATCCAAAACCTAATCCTCAACCTCACCCTATTCCTCAACATAACCCTAACCCTTGGCTAAAAGAAACTCTCAATCTGAAACTCACACTAACCCTCACCCTCACTCTAACCCTCACCCTAATCCTAACCTTAACCCTAACCCTCACCTTCACCCTAAACCTCACTCTAACCCTTACCCTCACCCTAACCCTAAGCCTAACACTAATCCTAAACCTAAACCTCAGCCTCACCCTCACCCTCACTCTAACCTTTAGCCTAACCCTAACCCTAAACCTATTCCCAAATCTAACACTCTCCCTCAAACTTACCCTAACCCTCACCCTCACCCTAACTTTCACCCTCACCCTAAACATCACCCTAACAATAAACCTCACCCTAACCCTAACGCTAAACCTTACCCTAACCTTAACCTCATCTTAACCCTAACCCTGACGTAAACGAAACGCTCACCCTCACCCTCACACTAACCCTCACCCTCACCCTCACCCTATCCCTAACTGTAACCCTCAACCTCACCCTCAGCCTAAACCTCAGCCTAAACCTAACCCTAAGCCTAACCCTAACCCTCACTCTCACTCTCACCCCAACCCTAACCCTAACCCTCACCCTCACCCCAAACCTAACCCTCACCCTAACACTAACCCTCACCCTAATCCTAACCATAACTCTAATCCTAACCCTCACCCTCACCATAACCCTCACCCTAAACCTTACCCTCAACCTCACCCTGAGTGCTAACCCTAAACCTCACAGTAAGCCTAACACTCAACCTAATCCTAACCCTCACCTTAACCCTCAACCTCACCCTCATCCTCAACCTAACCTTTCCTTAACCCTTATCTAAACTAAACCCTCACTCTCACCCTCACCCTAACCCTCACCCTAACCCTAACGCTACCCTTCACCCTAACCCTCATACTAACCCTAACCCTAATCTTAACCGTCAACCTAATCCTAACCCTAGCCCTTACCCTCACCCTCACACTAACCCTAAACCTAATGCTAACACTCAACCTAACACTAATGCTCAACCACACCCTAACTCTCACCCTCACTCGAACTCTTACCCTCACCCGAACCCTCATCCTCGCTCTAACCCCCACCCTCACGCTAAACATCACCCAAACCCTAACCCTCACCCTAACCCTTGCTCTAACCCTCACCCTAACCCTATACCTCAACCTAACCCTCACCCTCCCGTTAATCCTCACCATAACACTAAATCTTGGCTAAAAGAAACCCTCACCCTAACCCTCATACTAAGCCTCACCCTCACCCTAGCCCTCACCCTAATCTCAACCCTAATCCTAAACCTCACACTCACACTAAACATCACTCTAACCCTTCCCCTCACCCTAACCCTAAACCTAACCATTACCCTCACAGTACCCGTAACTCTCAACTTAACCCTAACCCTAACCCTAACCCAAACTCTCACCCTCACCCTCACCCTCACCCTCACCCTCACCCTCACCTTCAGCCTAACCCTAACCCTAACCCTGTTCCCAAACCTAAACCTTACCCTCACCCTTAACCTAAACCTCACCCTCACCCTCACCATCACCCTAAACATCACCCTAACCCTAAACCTCACCCTAACCCTAACCCTAACACTAACCCTAACCCTAACCCTAAACCTAACCTCAGGTTAAACCTAACCCTGAGGTAAACGAAACCCTCACCCTAAACCTCATACTAACCCTAACCTCACCCTAAACATCACCTTCACCCTAACCATAATCCTAAACATCAACCTCACCCTCACCCTCACCCTCAGCCTAAACATAAACATAACCCTAACCCTAACCCTCACCCTCACCCTCAACCCAACCCTAATCCTCACCCTAACACTAACCATTCATCCTTACCATCACTCTAATCCTAACCATAACTCTAATCCTAACCTTCACCCTCACCCTAAACCTCACCCTCACACTTACCCTCACCCTCACCCTAACCCTAACCCTAACCCTCACAGTAATCCTAACCCTCACCCTAACCCTAATTCTCACCTTAACCCTCAACCTCACCCTAATCCTCACCCTAACCTAACCTTAACCCTTACCTAAACTAAACCCTCACCCTCACCCTAAAACTCACCCTCACCCTAGACCACTTCCTAACCCTAACACTAAACCTAACCCTCACAGAAATCCTAACCCTAACCCTCTGTCTGAACTTTATCCTAAATCTAAAGCTAAAACTAACCTTCAACCTAATCAAATCCTAACCCTAACCCTCACATTAACCCTAACTGTAACCCTCAGCCTAATGCTCATCCTAACCCTAACCCTAACCTTAACCTTCACCCTAAAACTAACCCTAACCCTCACCCTAACCCTAAACCTCACCCTCAACCTCACACTCACCCTCAGCACAAACTTAGTGCTAACCCTAATCCTAACCCTCACCCTCAACCTAACTCTAACCTTAAACCAAACTCTCCCCCTTCCTCTCACCCTCACTCTAAACTTCACTCTAACCCTACCCCTAAACCTCAACCTAACTCGCATCCTAACCCTAACCCTAGCACTAACCCTAACCCTGACCCTCAATTTAACCCTCCCCATAACCCTAAGTCTAACCCTAAACCTCACCCTCACCCTAACACTAATCCTAACACTAACCATAAGCTTCACCCTAACTCTCACCCTAACCCTCAGCCTCACCCTAAACATCAACCTAAGCTTAACCCACACCCTAACTCTAACCCTAACCCTCACCCTAACCCTAACCTCAGCTTAACACTAACCCAGATGTAAACGAAATCCTCACCCTCACTCTCACCCTAATCCTCACCCTAACCCTAACCCTGATGTAAAAGAAACCCTCACCCTCACCCTCACACTAACCTGCACCCTCACCCTAGCCCTCACCCTCACCCTCACCCTAACACTAACCATCAACCTCACCCTCACCCTCACCCTCAGCCTAAACCTAACCTTACCCTAACCCTAACCCTCAACCTTACCTGTACCCTAACCCTAACAATAACCCTAACCCTCACCCTAATACTAAACCTCAACCTCACCCTAACCCTAATCCTAACCCTAACTCTAATCCTAACCCTCATCCTCACCCTAACCCTCACCCTAACCCTTACCCTCACCTTCACCTAAACCTAAACCTAACCCTCACACTAACCCGAACCCTCTCCCTAACCGTAACACTAACCCTACACCTCAGCCTAAGACTCACCCTAACCATAAACCTAAACCTAAACGTAACCCTCACCCTATTCCTAACCCTAATTTTAACCCTCACACTAACCCTAGCCCTCACCCTAACCTCAGCCTAAACCTATCCCTAACCCTAAACCTCACCCTCATCCTAACCCTCACACTAACCCTTACCCTCACCCTAATACTAACCCTGACCCTAATCTTAACCCTAAATCTCACACTAACCCTAACCCTCACCCTAACCCTAAACCTAACATTAAGCATAACCCTCACCCTAACCCTAACCCTCACCCTCACCCTCTCACTCACCCTCAGCCTAAACCTAACCCTAACCCTAATCCTAAACCTAACCCTCACCCACACACTCACCTTAACTCTAACCCGAACACTAACCATAACCCTCCCCCTCCCCTTCCCCCTCACCTGAATGCTCACTCTCACCCTAATACTCACCCTCATCCTAACCCTAACACTGTCCCTAACCCTCACCCTAACCTTAAACCTCACACTCACAATCAACCTCACACTCACCTTAACCCTCACCATCACCCAAACCCTAACCCTAACCATAAACCTCACGCTAACCCTAAACCTAACCCCTCCCCTCACCTGAAACTTCACCCTCACCCTCACCATAAACATCACCCTAATAATAACCCTCACCTAACCCTAACACTCACCCTAAACCTAAACCTCACCTCAGCCCTCAACATCATCCTAATCCTCACCCTAAACTTACCCAAACCCTTACCTAAAGTAAACCCTCACCCTCACCCTAACCCAACCCTAAACCTAACCTCATACTAACCCTAACCCTAATCCTCAGCCTAACGTTCATCCTAAACCTAACCCTAACCCTAACCGTCACCCTAAGCCTAACCATAATCCTAACCCTCACCCTATCCTTAACCCTCACCCTCACCCTGACTCTAACCCTAATCCTAAACCTAAGCCTCACCCTCACCCTAAACTTAATCCTAACCGTAACCCTCATCCTCACCCTCATCCTCACCCTCATCCTAAACGTAAGCCTCACCCTCATCCTAAACCTAGCCCTAACCATCACCTTCATCCTCATCCTCACACTTAACCTAACCCTAACCCTCAACCTAACCCTCACCCTAACCCTAACCCTAACCGTAACTCTCACACTAAACCTAACCCTCACCCTCACCGTAACCCTAACCCTACCCCTCACCCTAACCCTCACCCTCACCCTAACTCTAACCCTAAACCTAACCCTAAAGTTCACGCTAACCCTAAACCCTCACAGAACCTTCACCCTCACCATCACCCTAAACATCACCCTAACATTAACCCTCACCCTAATCGTAACCCTAAGGCTCACCCTAACCCTAACCCTCAACTTAACCCTCAATCTCACCCTAATCCTCACCCTAACCTTACCTTAACCCTTACCTAAACTAAACCCTCAACCTAACCCTCACCCTTACCCTAGCCCACACCCTAACCCTAACGCTAAACATAACCCTCACACTAACCCTAAATCTTACCATCAGCCTAAACCTTATCCTAAACCTAAAACTAACCTTCACCCTAACCAAATCCTAAACCTAACATTAACCTTAACCCTAACCCTCACACTAACCCTAAACTGAACCCTCAACCTAACGCTCATCCTAGCCCTAACGCTAACACTAACCCTAACCCTCACCCTAAACCTCACCCTAACCCTTACTCTCACCATAACCTTAACCCTAACACACACCCTAACCCTCACCTGAACCCTCACCCTCACCCTCACCCTAACCGTAACCCTAAACCTCACCCCAAACTTAACCCTCACCCTAACCCTAACTCTAACCCTCACACTCAACTGAACCCTAACCCGAACTCTAACCCTATACCTCACCCTAACCCAAACTCTAAACCTAACCCTAACACTTACTCTCATCCTAATCCTCACCCTAAGCCTTTTCCTCACACTAACCCTAAACCTAACCCTCACCATCACCCTAACCCTCCCCCTCACCGTAACCCTCACCTACAACCTAACCCTCACCTTCACCCTCACCCTCACCCTAAACATCACCCTAAACATCACCCAAACCCTAACGCTCAGTCTAATGCTAACCCTAACCCTCACCTTAACCCTAAACCTCACCTTCAACCTCACCCTCAGCCTAATCCTCACCCTAAACCTAACCCTAACCCTTTCCTAACAGAAACCGCACCCTCACACTCACCCTAACCCTCGCCCCCACCCTAGCCCTCATCCTAACCCTAAACCTAATCCTAACCCTAACACTCACCCTCACCCTCACTCTAATCCTAACCCTCAACCTCACCCTAAACCTAACCCTAACCCTAACCCTCACCCTCACCCTCACCCTAACCCTCAACCTCACCCTAAACATCTCCCTAACCCTAACCCTCACCCTAACCCTAAATCTAACCCTCACCCTGAACCTAACCTCAGCTTAATCCTCATCCTCAGCATAATCTTCACCCTAACCCTAACCTTTACCTAACCAAAACCCTCACCCTCACCATCAGCCTAACCCTCACCCTCACCCAAGCCCTCACCTTAACCCTAAACTTAACCCTAACACTCAACCTCAACCTCCCCTTCCCCATCAGCCTTACCCTAACCATAACCATAAGACTAACCCTAACCCTCAACCCCACCCTCACCCTAAACCTAACCCTAACCTGCAACCTAACCCTAACCCTTATGCTAAACCTTACCCTCAAACTTACCCTAAACCTAACCCTAACACTCACCCTAACCCTAACCCTAACCCTCACCCTCACCCTAACCCTGACCCTAACTCTAACCCTACCCCTCAGCCTACCACTCACCCTCACCCTAACCCTCACCCTCACCCTAACACTAATGCTAACCCTAATCCTCAACCTCACCCTAACCGTTTCCCTAACCCTAACCCTCACCTAAAACCTATCCTTCAACCTCAACCTAACCCTCACCCTAAACCTTTCGCTCACCCTAACCCTCACCCAACCCTAAACCTAACCCTAACCCTCACGCTAACCCCCACCCTAAACTTCACCCTAACCCTAAGGGTAACCCTAACCCTTAGTCTCACCCTAACACTCACCCTAAGCCTTATCCTCACACTAACCCTAACCCTAAGCCGAAACCCTCACCCTAAGCCTAACACTCACCCTAGCCCTAACGCTAACCCCAACCCAAATCCTAACCCTAACCGGAATCCTCACCTGAACCCTAACACTCACGGTCACCCTAAGCCTCACCCTTACCCTAACCCTCACCTACACCCTAACTATTCCTCTACCCTGAACCCTAACTCTCACCCTAAACCTCACCCTCACCCTAAACATCACCCTAATCCTTACCCTCACCCTAACTCTCACCCTCACACACACCCTAACCTTCACCGTCACGCGAAACCTCTCACTCTCCCTAAATTTGACCTTCACTTGAAACATCACCCTAACCCTCACTCTCACCCTAACCCTCACTCTAACACTTAACATCACCCTAACCCTAACCCTAACCCTAACTCTCACACTAAACCTAACCCTCACATTAAATCTAACACTAAATCTACCCGTCCCCCTAACCCTCACCCTAACCATAGCCATGAAAGCTAGGGTGAGTCTCAATCATATCCTCAACCTCAGCCTCACCCTAACCCTAACCCTCATCCTAGCGCTCAACCTAACCCTAACCCTAACTCTAAACCTCACCTTCACCCTCACCCTCACCCTCACCCTCAGCATAATCCTAACCCTAACCTTAATACTAACCCTAAACCTAACACTAAACCTACATCTACCCCTACCCCTAACCCTAACCCTCACCTTCACCCTCACCCTAACCCTTACCCTCACCCTCACCCTAAACCTCACATTAAGTCCAACCCTCACCCTCACCCTAAACCTCACCCTCACCCTCACCCTACACCAAAACCTAACCCTCAACCTCACCCTCACCCTCACACTCACCCTAACCCTAACCATCACCCTCACCCTCACGCTAAACCTAACCCTAACCCTCTCCATAACCCTCAACCTAACCCTAATGCAAAACCAAATCCTCACCCTCACCCTAAACCTAAAGCTAACCCTAACAGTCACCCTCACCCTAAAGCTCACCCTAACCCTTACTCTCACCCTAACTCTAACCCTAACCCTCACACTAACCATAACCCTCACCCTAACCCTAAACCTACCCCTCACCCTAAGGCTCACCCTATACCTAACCCTAACCCTAATACTCACCCTAACCCTAAACTTCATCCTAACCCTCGCCCTCACCCTAATCCTCACCCTAACCCTAACCCTAATACTTACCTAACCGAAACCCTCATCCTCACACTCATCCTCAACCTATTCCTCACCCTCACCATCGCCCTCACCATAACCCTAAACCTAAGCCTCTCCCTAAACATAACATTAACTTTAACCCTCAACATAACCCTCACCCTAGCCCTAACCCGAAATTTAACCCTCCGCCTAACCCTCACCAAAACCCATACACTCACCCTCACCCTCACCCTAACCCTCAGACTAAACCTAAACCTCAGCCTAACCCTAACACTAACACTAAACAAAACCCTCATCCTATCCCTCAAACTAAGGCTAAACCTTACCCTAACCCTCACCCTCACCATCACCCCAAACCTAACACTGACCCTCACCCTCACCCTAATCCTTAACCTCACCCTAACCCTAACACTTACCCTTACCCGAACCCTCACCCTAATCCTAATATTCGCCCTAACCCTAACCCTACACCTTAACCTAACCCTCACCCTAACCCTAACCCTAACACTAACCTTCACCCTAACACTAACCCTAAACCTATCCCTAACCCTCAAATACACCCTAATCCTCACCCTAACTGTAATGCAAACCCGAACCCTAAACCTCAACCTAACCCTAACCCTAACCCTAAACCTCAAACTAACCCTAACCATCACCCCAAACATAAACTTCATCCTATCCCTGACCCTCACCCTAACCCTAATCCTAACCCTTACCTAACTGAAACGCTCTCCCACACCCATTCCCTCTCCCTAACCCGCAATCTCACATTAGACCTCACCATAAACCTTACGCTAAACCTAACAATAACCCTCACACTAAACCTCACCCTCACACTAAACCTAACCCTAAGCCTCACACTCACCCTCACCATCACCCGAACCCTAACCCTCACCCTCACTCTCCCCCTAACCCTAAACCAAACCCTCACCCTAATCTTAACCCTCACCATAACCCTAACACTAACTCTCACCCTCACACTCACCCTAAACCTAAACCTAAACCTCACCCTAACCCTCAACCAAACCCGAATGCAAACCCTAATCCTCACCCTCACCTTAACCCGAAAGCTAACCCTAACCCTCACCCTCACCCTAAACCTCACCCTAATCCTTACCCTCACCCTAAGCCTAACCCTAACTCTAACCCTCATACTAACCCTAACCCTCATCCTAACACTAACCCTACCGCTCAACCTAAGCCTCACCCTATAATTAACCCTAACCTAAACCGAACACTAACTCTCACTGTCACCTTAACCCTCACCCTCAACCTAACATTAACATTACCACTAACCCTCACCTAAACCTAACCCTAACCCTAAACCTCACACTAACACTCACCCTAACGGTAACCCTAACCTTCACACTAACCCTAACCCTCACCCTAAACCTAAACCTAAAACTCACCCTCACCCTCAAGCTCATCCTCAGCCAAAAGCTAACCCTAACACTAATCCTAACCCTAAGCCTCATCCACACCCTCACCCTCCCCCTAACCATAACCCTAACCCTCAATCTCACCCTCATCCTCACCCTAACCCTCACTCTCACCCTAACCCTAACCCTAACCCTATCCCTATCGCTCATCCTAACCCTCACCCTAACCCAAATGCTAACCATAAACGTCACCCTCACCCTAACCCTCACAGTAACCCTTACCCTCACCCTAACCCTAACCCTCACCCTCATTCTAACCCTTACGCTAACACTTACCCACAACCCAACCCTCACCGTAACCCTCACCCTAGCCATAAACTTCACCTTAAACCTCACCCTCACCCTAATCCTCACCCTAAACCTAACCCTAAACCTTTCCTAACCAAAAATTTCACCCTCATCCTAGCCCTCACCGTAAACCTAACCCTAAACTTAATCCTCACTCTCACCCTCACCCTCAGCCTCTCCCTAACCCTAAACCTAATCCTATCCCTAAATCTGAACCTCACTCTCAGTGTAACCCTAACCCTAACCTGCACCCTAAACCTAACCCTAACTCTAATCCTAACACTCAACCTTACCCTAACCCTAACTCTAATGCTAACCCTAACCCTCACCCTCACCCTAACCCTCACCCTAAACCTTACCCTTACCCTCACCCTCACTCTCACCATAACCCTAACACTTACCCTCACCAAAACCCTATCCCGCACCCTCAACATAATCCTCATCCTAACCCTAACCCTACCTCTCACCCTAACCCTCACCCTAACCCTAACCCTCAACACTCAACCTAACCCTAACTCTCACTTCACCCTAATCCTCACCCTAAACCTAATCCTAACGCTTACCTATCCAAAACCCTCACCCTCAACTGCACCCTCTCCCTCACCCTCATCCTAACCCTTACCATAACCCTAATCCTAACCCTAACTCTTACCCTCACCCTTCACCTAAACCTAACCCTAACCCTCACCGTCACCATCCCACTCACTCTCAACCTCACCCTAACCCTCACTCTCAAACTCACACTCACCCTAACCCTCAACCTAACTCTAACCTTAAGCCTAAACATCACCCTAACCCTAAACCTAACCCTAACCCTAAGCTGAACCCTAATCCTTACCCTAACCCTAACCCTTACCCTAAACGTAACCCTAACCCTAACTCTCACACTAAACCTTATGCTAACCCTAACCCTCATCCTCACCCTAATCCTCACCCTAACCCTTATCCTCAAACTAACCCTAACCATAACCCTCAGCATTAACTTCAACCTATTCCTAAACGTAAAACTATCGCTCACCCTAAACCTAACCCTTACCCTAACCCTAAATCTAAACCTCACACTAACCCTCACCCTAAAATTATCCCTCACACTCACCCTAACACTTACCCTAACCCTAACCCTTACCCTATCTCTAACCCTGCCCCTCAACCTAACCCTCATCCTCACCCTAATGCTAACACTAACCCTCACCTTAAACCTAACCCTAACCCTAACCCTCACACTAACCCTAAATCTAAACCTCACCCTAACCCTAACCCTTACCCTAAACCTAACTCTAATCCTAAACCTAACCCTAACCCTAACCCTCACCCTCACCCTCACCCTAACCCTAAATCTAACCCTAACCCTCACCCTAACCCTAAACCTTATGCTATCCCTAAACCTTACCATCACCATCACCCTCACCCTAACTCTCAAACTCAAACTCACCTTCACCCTAACCCTCAAACTAACCTAAACCCTAACCCTATCACTGACCTTCTTCCTAACCCTAACTCTACCCCTCACCCTCAACCTAAACCTTACCCAGACACTTACCCACACCCTAACCCTCACCCTATCCCTAATGCTAAATTTAACCTTAACCCTCACCCTAACCATTACCCTCACCTTAACCCTAACCCTAAGCCTAACCCTCACCTAACACTAACCCTAAACCTAAACCTCAACCTAACCCTACACCTCATCCTCACCCTAACCTTCAACCTCACCCTAACCCGCACCCTAACCCTAATCATCACACAAACGCTAACCCTCATGAGAACTCGAACCCTCACCCTTAGCCTCACCCTCACCCTAAACATCACACTAACCCTAACCCTCACCCTAACATTAAACCTAACACTCAGCCTATACCTAACGGTCACCCTAACCCAAAACTTCACCCTAATACTGAAACTAACACTAACCCTAATCCTAACCCTAACCCTAACCCTAACCCTAACCCTCACCCTCACCCTAAACCTAACCTTCACCCTCACTCTCACCCTAACCCTAACCCTGACCCTCACACTCACCCTAAACCTCACACTCACCCTCACCCTCACTATAAACCTACCCCTAACCCTAAACCTCAACCTAAACCTAACACTCACCATAACCCTAAAACTAACCCTCACCCTCACCCTCGCCCTAACCCTAACTCTAAACCTCACCTTCACCGTCACCCTCACCCTCACCCTCACCTAATCCTAACCCTAAACCTAACCCTAATCCTACCTCTATACCTCACCCTAACCCTAACTCTCACCCTAAACCTCAAACTAAACCTTACCCTCACCTTCACCCTAAACCTCACATTAATCCTAACACTCAAACTAACACTAACCCTAACCCTAACCTTCACCCTCACCCTCACCCTAACCCTAACCATCACCCTCACCCTCACCCTAACCCTAACCCTAACCCTTACCCTAACCCTAAACCTAAACCTAAACCTAAACCTCACTCTCACCCTCACCCTAAAACTAACCCTAACCCTCACCCTCTCCCTCACCGTAACCCTAACCCTCAACCTCAACCTCACCCTCATCCTAACCCTAACCCTAACCCTCACCCTAAACCTAACACTCAACATAACCCTAAACCTAACAATCACCCTCACCCTCACCCTAACCCTAACCCTAACCCTCACCATAACCCTCACCATAACCCTAATGCAAACCCGAAACCTCACCTCACCCTAAACCAAAAGCTAACCCTGTCTCCCTCACCCTAAACCTCACAGTAACCCTTACCCTCACCCTAATTCTAACCCTAACCCTCACACTAACCCTAACCCTCAACTTACCCCTAAACCTACCTGTGACCCTAACCCTCACCCTATCCCTCACCCTAACTCTATCCCTCTCCCTAACCCTAACCTAACCCTCACTCTAACCCTAACCCTAAACCTCACCCTAACCCTAACCCTCACACTCACCATCTGCCTAACACTAACCATAACCCTAATCCTAACCCTAAATCTCACCCTCATACTCACCCTAACTCAAACCGTAACCCTAACCCTAACCCTCACAATAACCCTAAACCTATCCCTAACCCTCACCCTAACCCTAAACCTCATCCTAACCCTAATCCTATCCCTCTTCCTAAACCTAACCCTAACACTAATTCTAACCCTAACCCTCACCCTCACCCTCACCCTAACTCTAAACCTAAACCTAAATCTAACACTCACCCTCACCCTCACCCTAACCTAAAACTTATCCTAACCCTCACCCTAACCTTAAAGCTCAACGTATACCTCACACTCACGCTAATGCTAACCTAAACTCTAACCCTCACCCTAACCCTCACCCTCTCCCTAACCCTAACCCTAACCCTCACCCCAACCCTAACCCTAAACCTCACCCTAAGCCTAACCCTCATGCTCACTCTCTGCCTATCACTAACCCTAACCCTAATCCTAACCCTAAAGCTCACCCTCATACTCACCCTAACTCAAATCGTAACCCTAACCCTAACCCTCACAATAACTCTAACCCTATCACTAACCCTCACCCTAACCCTAAACCTCATCCTAACCCTGATCCTAACACTCATCCTAACCCTAACCCTAACCCTAATTCTAACCCTAACCCTCACCTTCACCCTCACCCTAACTCTAAGCCTAAACCTAAACCTAACACTCACCCTCACCCTCACCCTAACCTAAAACTATCCCTAACCCTCACCCTAACCTTAAAACTCACCCTATACCTCACACTCACCCTAACGCTAACCCTAACTCTATCCCTCACCCTAACCCTCACTCTAACCCTAACAATAACCCTAACACTCATCCACACACTAAACCTCACCCTAACAATTACCCTCAACATAAACTTAACCCTAAGCCTAAACCTAATCCTGACCCTAAACCTAACCCTCACCCACACACTAAAGCTCACCCTAACCCTAACCCTAATCCTAAGCCTAAAACTAAGCCTCACCCTCAAACACAACCCACCCCTAAATCTAAACCTAACCCTCACCCTAACCCTAACCCGCAACCTAACCCTAACCCTCAAACTCACCCTAAACCTCACCCGAACCCTAACATTAACCTTCTCCCTAACCCTCACCCTCACCCTCACTCTAAGCCTAAACTTTACCCTAACCCTCACCCTAACCCTAACCAGTACCCTATCCCTAACCCTGCCCCTCAACCTAACCCTCATCCTCACCCTAATCCTAACACTAACCCTCACCCTAAACCTAAACCTAACCCTAACCTTGACCGTAACCCTAAACCTAACCCTCACCCTAACGCTATCCCTTACCCTAAACCTCACCTTAATCCTAAACCTGACCCTAAACCTAACCCTCACCCTCACCCTCACCCTCACCCTAACCCTCAACCTAACCGTACCCCTCACCCTAACCCTAACCCGTATGCTATCCCTAAACCTTACCGTCACCATCACCCTCACCCTAACTCTCAACCTCAAACTCACCTTCACCCTACCCCTCAAACTAAGCCAAACCCTCACCCTAACCCTAACCTTCTCCCTAAACCTAACCCTACCCCTCACCCTCACCCTAACCCTTACCCAGACCCTTACCCACACCCTAACACTCACCCTATCCCTAATGCTAACCCTAAACTTCACCCGCACCCTAACCCTCAACCTAACCCTGACCCTCACATTAACCCTAATCCTAACCCTAATCCGAATCCTCACACTAAACCTAAACCTAACCCTACTGCTCAACCTAACCCTCACCCAAATCATAACACTAATACTCACCCTATACCTAACCCTAACACTAACACTAACCCTCACCCTCACCCTAGACCTCACCCTAATACTAACCCTAACCATAACCATCACCCTCACACTAACACTAACAATAACACTAAACCTAACACTAACCAAAATTCTCACCCTAACCCTCACCATCAACCTAAATCTAACTCTCACCCTTTCCCTTACCCAAACCCTAACCTAACCCTCACCCTCAATCTAACCCTCATTCTAAACCTTACTCTCACCATAACCCTAACCCTAAACCTCACCGTAACCCTCACCCTAAACTTAACCCTAATCCTAAACCTAACCCTCACCCTAACCCTCCCAATAAGCCTCACCTAACACTAACCCTAAACCTAAAAATCACACTAAACCTAACCCTACCCCTCACAGTCACCCTAACCTTCAACCTCACCCTAAACCTAACCCTAACCCTAACCATCACCCAAAAGCTAACCCTCATGAGAACCCGAACTCTCACACTCAGCCTCACCCTCAGCCTAAATATCACACTAATCCTAACCCTCACCCTAACCCTAAACCTAACACTCAGCCTATACCTAACAGCCACCCTAACCCAAAACCTCACCCTAATCCTCAAACTAACCCTAATGCTAACCATGACCCTAACCCTAACCCTCACCCTCACCCTAACAATCACACTAACCCTTACCCACACCCTCACCCTAAACCTCACATTAACCCTAACCCTCAAACTAACACTAACCCTAACCCTAACCCTCACCCTCACCCTAACCCTTACCTTCACCCTCACCCTCACCCTAAACCTAACCCTCACCCTCACCCTTACCCTCACCCTAACCCTTACCCTCACCCTCACCCTAAACCTAACTGTAACCCTAACACTCAACCTAAACCTAACACTCACCATAACCCTAAACCTAATCCTCACCCTCACCCTCACCCTAACCCTAACTCTAAACCTCACCTTCACCCTCACCCTCACCCTCACCCTCAGACTAATCCTAACGCTAAACCTAACCCTAACCCTACCTCTACACCTCACCCTAACCTTAACCCTCACCCTAACCCTCACACTAACCCTTACCCTCACCCTAAACCTCACATTAAACCTAACGCTCAAACTGATACTAACCCTAACCCTAAACCTCACACTCACCCTCACCCTAATCCTAACTCTCACCCTCACCCTCACCCTAAATTTACCCCTAACCCTAACCCTAAAACTAAACCTAAACCTCACCCTCACCCTCACGCTAAACCTCACCCTCACCCTCACCCTCACCCTAACCCTAACCCTCACCCTCACCCTCACCCTAACCCTAACCCTAACCCTCACCATAACCCTCACTCTAACCCTAATGCAAACCCGAAACCACACCTCACCCTAAACCTAAAGCTAACCCTAAATGTCACCCTCACCCTAAACCTCACAGTAAGCCTTATCCTCACCCTAACATTAACTCTAACCCTCACACTAACCCTAATCCTCAACCTAACCCTAAACCTAACTGTGACCCTAAGCCTCACCCTATCCCTAACCTAACCCAATCCCTCTCCATAACCCTAACCCTACCCGTCACCCTAACCCTAACCCTAAACCTCACCCTAACCCTAACCCTCACTCTCACACTCACCCTCTGCCTAAAACTAACCCTAACCCTAATCCTAACCCTAAAGTTCACCCTCATACTCACCCTAACTCAAAACGTAACCCTAACCCTAACCCTCACCATAACCCTAACACTATCCCTAACCCTCACCCTAACCCTAAACCTCATCCTAACCCTAATCCTAACCCTCAACTACACCCTAACCTTAAACCTAACCCTAACCCTCACCCTCACCTAAACCTCACCCTGACCCTTACACTCTCCATAACCTTAACCCTAACCCTGAACCTAATACTCACACTAACTATAACCATCACCCTCACCCTACCCCTCACTCTCACCTTAAACCTCACCCTAACACTCACCGTCACCCACACCCTGACCCTCACCCGAAACCCAACCCTCACCCTCACCCTCACCCTAACCGTAACCCTAACACTCACCCCAAACCTAACCCTCACCCGAACCCTAACTCTAACCCTCACCCTCAATTTAACCCTAACATGAACCCTAACCCTAAACCTCACCCTAAACCTAAAGCTAAACCTACCCCTAAATCTTACTCTCATCCTAATCCTCACCCTAACCCTTTTCGTCACACTAACCCTACACCTTAACCCTTACACTAACTCAAACCCTCAACCTAACCCTCACCCTAAACTTAACCCTAACCCTCACCATGAAACGAAACCTAACGCTTTTCCACACCCTCACCCTAACCCTCACCATCACCCTAACCCTCACCCTAAACCTAACCCTCACCTAAAACCTAACCCTCACCCTCAGCCTCACCCTTACCCTCACCCTAAACATCAACCTAACCGTAACACTCAGCCTAACCCTAACCCTAAACCTCACCTTAACCTTAACGCTAACCCTAACCCTCACCCTCACCCTAACCCATATACTTTACCATAACCCTAATGGTAACCCTAACCCTAATCCTCACACTCACCCTAATCCTAACCCTAACCCTCACTCTCACCCTCACACTAACCCTAACCCTCACCCTCACCCTAAATCTAACCCTAAACCTAACCCTAAACCTAAACCTAAACCTCACCCTTACTTTCACCCTAACCCTAACCCTAACCCTCACCCTCACCATCACCCTCACCCTCACCCTAAACCTCACCCTAACCCTAAACCTCACGCTAAACCTAACACTCAACATAACCCTAAACCTAACCCTCACCCTCACCCTAGCCCTAACCTTATCCCTCACCATAACCCTCACCCTAACCCTAGTGCAAACCCGAAACCTCACCTCACCCTAAACCTAAGCTAACCCTAACTGTCACCCTCACCCTAAACCTCACAGTAACCCTTACCATCACCCTAACACTAACCCTAACCCTCACACTAACACTAAATCTCAACCTAACCCTAAACCTATCAGTGACCCTAACCCTCACCCTATCCCTCACCCTAACCCTATCCCTCTTCCTAACCCTAACCCTACCCCTCACACTAACCCTAACCCTAAACCTGACACTAACCCTAACCCTCACTCTCACCCTCACCCTCTGCCTAACACTAACCGTAACCCTAATCCTAACCCTAAAGCTCACCCTAATACTCACCCAACTCAAAACGTAACCCTAACCCTAACCCTCACCATAACCTTAAACCTCATCCTAACCCTAATCCTAACCCTCAACTTCACCCTAACACTAACCCTAACCCTATCCCTCACCGTAACCCTAACGCTAACCCTAACTCTCACCCTCACCCTAAACCTCACCCTGAGCCTTACCCTCTCCATAACCTTAACCCTAACCCTAAACCTAATACTCACACTAACTCTAACCATCACCCTCATCCTAACACTCACTGTCATCTTGAACCTCACCCTAACACTAACCGTCACCCACACCCTAACCCTCACCTGAAACCCAAACCTCACCCTCACCCTCACCCTAAACGTAACCCTAACACTCACCCCAAACCTAACCCTCACCTGAAACCCAAACCTCACCCTCACCCTCACCCTAACCGTAACCCTAACACTCACCCCAAACCTAACCCTCACCCGAACCCTAAGTCTAACCCTCACCCTCAACTTAACCCTAACCCGAACCCTAAACCTAAACCGAACCCTAACCCTAAAGCTAAACCTAACCCTAAATCTTACTCTCATCCTAATCCTCACCCTAACCCTTTTCCTCACACTAACCCAAACACTAACCCATACACTAACTCAAACCCTCACCCTAAACCTAACCATAACCCACACCCTGAACCTAACCTAACCCTTTTCCACACCCTCACCCTAACCCTCACTCTAAAACTAACCCTCACCTATACCCTAACCCTCACCCACACCCTCACCCTTACCCTCACCCTAAACATCACCCTAACCCTAACCCTCACCCTAACCCTAACCCTAACACTCACCTTAACCCTAACGCTAACCCTAACCCTCACCCTCACCCTAAACCTCACCCTAACCCATACTCTCACCATAACCCTAAGGGTAACCCTAATCCTAATCCTCACACTCACCCTAACCCTAACCCTCATGCTATCGCTCACCCTAACCCTAACCCTCACCCTCACCCTAAACCTCAACGTCAACTTAACCCTCATCCTAACCCTAACCGTCACTAACACCCTAACACTCACACTCATCCAAACCCTTTCCCTCACCCTCAGCCTAACCCTAACCCTAACCCTCACCCCAACCCTAACCCTCACCCTAACCCTAACTTTAACCCTCACACTCACCCTTACCCTAACCCTAATCCTTATCCTAACCCTCAGCCTAAACCTTAATCTAAACCTAACCCTAACCCTAATACTCACTCTAACCCTAACCTTCATCTTAACCCCACCCTCACTCTAATCCTCACCCAAACCCTAACCCTAACCCTAAACCTCACCTTAAACTTAACATTAACCCTGACCCTCACCGTAAGCCTCACCCTAGCCCTAACCAGAACGTTAAAACTCACTCTAACCCTCACCCAAACCCTTACTCTCACCCTCAACCTCACCCTAACCCTCACACTAATATTAAACCTCACCCTAACCCGAACACTAACACTAAACAAAACCCTCATCCTATCCCTCAAACTAAGCCTAAACCTAACCCTAACCCTCACCCTCACCATCACCCTAAACCTAACACAAACCCTCAACCTCACCCTAATCCTTAACCTCACCCTAACCCTAACACTAACCCTCTCCCTAATCCTAACATTCACCCTAACCCTAACCCTACCCCTTACCCTAACCATAATCCTAACCCTAACCCTCACCCTAACACTAACCCTAACCCTATTCCTAACCCTCAAAATCACCCTAACCTTCATCCTAACCCTAATGCAAACCCGAACCCTAAACCTCACTCTAACCCTAACCCTAACCATCAGCCTAACCCTAAACTTCATCCTATCACTAACCCTCACCCTAATCCTCACCCTGACCGGAATCCTAATCCTTACCTAACTGACACGCTCTCCCTCACCCTTTCCCTCTCCCTAACCTGCAACCTCTCATTAGACCTCACCATAAACCTTACGCTAAACCTAACAAAAACCCTCACACTAACCCTCAGCTTCACACTAAACCTCACCCTAATCCATAGCCTCACCCTAACCCTAACCATAACTCTAACCCTCACACTAACCCTAACCCTCTTCCTAACCCTAGCCCTACCCCTCACCCTAAGCCTCACCCTATAACTAACCCTAACCCTAAATCCTAACCCTAACTCTCACCGTCACCCTTATCCTCACCCTCAACCTAACCCTAACATTAACCCTAACCCTCACCCTAACCCTCACCTAAACCTAACCCTAACCCTAAACCTCACACTAACACGCAACCTAACCGTAAACCTAACCCTCACCCTAATCCTAACACTCACACTAAACCTAACCCTCACCCTAAACCTAAACCTAACCCTATCACTCACCCTCAAGCTCTCCCTCAGCGAAACCCTAACCCTAACACTAATCCTAACCCTAACCCTCACCCACACCCTCACCCTCACCCTAACCCTATCCCTAACCCTCAACGTCACCCTCAGCCTCAACATAACCCTCACCCTCACCCTAACCCTAACCCTAACCCTATCCCTCACCCTCAACTTAACCCTCACACTAACCCTTACCCTCACCCTTACCCTAACCCTCACCCTCATTTTAACCCTCAATCTAACACTTACCAACAACCTAACCCTCACCCTAACCCTCACCCTAAACCTAAACCTAAACCTAACACTAAAACTAACACCAAACCTAACCCTCACCATCACCCTCACCCTCAGCCTAACCTAACCCAAAACCTCACCCTCACCCTAACGCTGACTCTAACCCTAACACTCACCCTCACCCTAAACCTCTCACCAACCCTAACCCTCATCCTAAACCTAACCCTTACCCTAACCCTCACATGAAAGGTAACCCTCACCGTAACCCAAACCCTCACCCTAACGCTAAACCTAATGCTAACCCTAAACTTCACCCTAACCTTAGCCTTAATCCTAACCCTCACCCTAACCCTAACCCTAACCCTAACCCTAATGCTATTCCTAAGCCTAAACCTCACCCTAAGAATGATGCTAAGCCTAATACTCAACTTCACCCTAAACCTCACCCTAACACTTACCGTCAGCCTAACCCTCACCCTAACCCTATCCCTAAGCCTAACCCTAACCCTCAACCTAAACATTATGCTACCCCTAACCCTAACCCTAACCCTCGGCCTAACCCTCATCCTAACCCTAACCCTAACACTAATCCTAACCCTCACGCTCACCCTCACCCTAACTCTAAACCTAAACCTAAACCTAACACTCACCCTCACCCTCACCCTAACCTAACATTATCCTTAACCCTCACCCTAACCCTAAACCTCACCCTATACCTCACCCTCACCCTAACGCTAACCCTAACCCTAACCCTCACCCTAACCCTCACCCTAGCCCTAATAATAACCCTAACACTCATCCACACACTAAACCTCACCCTAACACTTACCCTCAACATAACCTTAACCCTAAACCTCACACTAACACGCAACCTAACCGTAAACTTCAAACTAAACCTCACCTTAACCCTCACCCTCACCCTAACTCTAATGCTAACCCTAACCCTCACCTTCACACTCACTCTCAACCTAACCCTTACCCTTACCCTAACCCTAACCCTCATCCTCAACCTAAACCTCACCCTAACCCTCACCCTCACCATAACCCACAAACTAACCCTAACCCTAAACCTACCGCTCACCCTAACCCTCACCCTAAATATAACCCTAACCCTAACCCTAACTCTCACCCTAACCCTAAACTTGACCCTCACCATAACACTCACCCTAAACCTTACCCTCACTCTAAACTTATCCCTGATCCTAACCCTAATCCTAACTCTCAGCAGAACACTCACCCTCATCCTAACCCTCACCCGGACACTAATCATGACCCTAAAGGTAACCCTCACCCTAATGCTAAACCTAACCCTCACCCTCACCCTAAACCTCACCATAATCCTAACCCTCACAGTAACCCTAACCCTAACCCTCACTCTACCCCAAACCCCTACACTCATCCTAACTCTAACCTTCACCCTCATCCTCACCCTAACCCTAAACCTAACCCTAACACTCATCCTAAACCTAACGCTAAACCTAATGCTAACCCTTAACCTCACACTCACCCTAAACCTCACACTAACCCTTACCATCACCCTAACCCTAACACTAAATCTCACACTAAACCTAACCTTCACCCTAACCCTAAGCCTACCCCTCCTCCTAACCATCACCCTAAACCTAACCCTAAACGTAATCCTCACCCTATCTTTAACCTTAACCCAAACCCTCACCCTCACCCTCACCCTCACCCTAAACTTAATGCTAACCCTAATCCTAACCCTCACCCTAACCCTCACCCTTACACTAACCCACACCCTAACCTTCACCCTACCCTAACCGTAAACCTAACCTTCACCCTAACCATCACCCTAATCCTAACCCTCACACTCACCCTAACCCTCACCCTAAACTTTACACTTACCCTAACCCTACACCTAACCCTCAGACTAACCCTAACCTTAACCCTCAGCCTAACCCTTATGCTAACCCTAAATATAATCCTAACGCTCACCCTAAACATAAACCTAACCCTAACCCACACACTAAGCTTAAACCTCACCCTAACTATAACCCTAACCCGAACCTTCACCCTCACCCTGACCCTCACCTCAGCCTGACCCTAACACTAACCCTATTCCTAATCCTAACTCTCAGCCTCACCCTCACCCTAACCATCACCCTAACCCTAACCCTCACCCTAACCCTAACCCTAACCATCAGGCTAAACCTAACCTCAGGTTAACCTTCACCCTCACCCTAATCCTCACACTAACCCTAACAGTTACATAACTGAAACACTCACCCTTACCCTCACCCAAACCTCACACTCACCCTAAACCTAACAGTAATCCTAACCCTAACCCTCAACCGACCCTCACCCTCACCCTAAACCTCACCATAAACCTCACCTTAAACCTAACCCTCACCCTTACGCTCACCCTATCCCTAACACTAACCCAACACCACACCCTCACTCTAACCCTCACCCTAACCCTTATCCTCACAATAAACTTAATCCTAACCCTCACACTAAACCTAGTCCTCACCCTATCCCTAACCCTAACCCGAAACCTCAACCTAACCCTCACCCTAACCCTTATCCTCACCCTAACCATAACCCTCACCCTAAACCTAAAATTCACCCTAATCCTTACCCTCGCCCTAACCCGCAAAATAACCCTAACCGTAAACCTACATCTCACCCTAACCCTCACCTTAACCATAACCCTAACCCTAACCATCACCCTAACCTTAACCCTCACCCTCACCCTAATCCTCACCCTAACCCTTATCCTCACACTAACCCTAAACCTTACCCTCACCCTAACTCTTCCACTAACACTAATCCTTACCCTATCACTAACCCTAACCCTAACCCTCACCCTAACCCTCACCCTAAACCTTACCCTCACCCTAACCCTAAAACTCACCCTCAACCTTAACCTCACCCTAACCCGCAAACTAACCCTAACCCTAAACCTAAGGCTCACCCTAACCCTCACCCTCATCATAACCCTAAACCTAACACTCACCCTAAAAATAAACCTCACCCTCACCCTAACCCTAAGCCTAACACTTACCCTCACACTAAGCCAATCCCTAACCCTAACCCTAATTCTCAAAAGAACACTCACCCTCACCTTAACCCTCACCCTAACACTTACCCTCACACTAAGCCAATCCCTAACCCTAACCCTAATTCTCAAAAGAACACTCACCCTCACCCTAACCGTCACCCTCACACTAAACATCACCCAACCGTAATCCTCCACGTAACCCTAACCCTACTCCTCACCCTAACCCTAACCCTCACCGTAACCCTAACTCTCACACTAACCCTAAACCTAACCCTTACCCTCACCCTCACCCTAACCCTAACCCTAATCCTAATCCTAACACTAACCTTCACCCTCAGCCTCACCCTAACCCTAACCCTAACCCTAAACCCAACCCACACCCTAACCCTACACTTTACCCTAACCCTAACCCTAAAACTTACTTAAATGAAAACCTCCCCTTCCCCCTCACCCTCACCCTAAAACTCACTCTCACCCTTGCCCTCACCCTAAAACTAACCCTAACCCTAAACCTAACCCTAACAACCCTCACCCTCACCTTAACCCTAACACTAAACATAACCCTAACATTCATCCTAACCCTAACTCTAAACCTAATGCTAACCATAAACCACACAATAACCCTAACCTTCACCCTAACCCTTACTGTCACACTAAACCTAACCCTAAACCTAACACTAAACCTCACCCTCACCCTAACCCTAAGCCTTCCCCTCAGCCTAAACCTCACCGTAAACCTAACCCTAACCCTAATTCTCACACTATCCTTAAGCTTAAGGCAAAACCTCACCCTAACCCTAACCCTAACGCTAACCCTAACCCTCACCCTCATCAGTACACTCACCCTAACCCTTACACTCACCCTAAACCTCAACCTCACCTTAACCCTAACCCTCACGCTAACACTTACCCACACTCTCACCCTCACCCTAACCCTAAACCTAAACTTCACCATAACGCTCACACTAACCCTAACCCTCAACCTCAACGTAACACTCATCCTAACCTTTACCCTCAAACTAACCCTTACCCTAACCCTAAACCTAACCCTCACACTAACCCTAACCCTTACCCTCAGCCTAAACCTTATGCGAACCCTAAATCTAACACTAAACCTCACACTAAACCTAAACCTAACCCTAACCTAACGGTGACACTAACCCTAACCCTAACCCTCAGCCTAACCCTCATCCTAACCATAACCTTAACCCTAATCCTAACCCTCACCCTCACCTTCACATTAACTCTAAACCTAAACCTAACACTCACAATCACCCTCACCCTGACCTAACACTAGCCCTAACCTTCACCCTAACCCTAACCCTCAACCTATACCTCACCCTCACCCTAACCCTAACCGTAACCCTAACCCTCATCCTCACACTAAACCTAACCCTAACCTATACCCTCACCATAACCTTAACCCTAAGCCTAAACCTAATCCTTACCCTAACCCTAACCGTCACCCACACACTAACCCTCACCCGAAACCGAACCCTTACCCTCACTGTAACACTCCCCCTAATCCTAATCCTAAACCTAAACCTCACCCTCAAACTCACCCTAACCCTAACCCTCACCCTCACTTTCTCCATCACCCTTAGCCTAACCCTAATAATAACATAATCCTAACCCTCACTCTCACCCTCACCTTAACTCTAACCCTAAATCTAAATCTAACACTCACCCTCACCCTTACCCTAACCCTAACACTATCCCTAAGCCTCAACCTAACCCTAACCCTCACCCTAATCCTAAATCTAACCCTCACCCTCAAACTCACCCTAAGTCTAACGCAAACCCTAACCCTTACCCTCACCCTCACCCTCAACCTAACCCTCACACTCACCCTAAATCTCACCCTAAACCTGACCCTACCCCTGTCCCTACTCCTCACCCTAACCCTATTCCTAATCCTCAACCTAATCCTAAACCTACCCCTAACGCTAACCCGCACCTTAAACCTAATCCTCACCTACAACCTAACCCTCACTCTCACTCTAAACATCAACCAAATCCTAACCCTCACCCTAACCCTAACACAAACCCTAATCCAAACCCTCACACTCACCCTAACCCTCACCCTAAACTTTACTCTCACCCTAACCCTTACCCTCACCCTAACCCTAACCATAACCCTCACACTAACCATAACCCTCACTCTAACCCTAATCCTAACCCTGACCCTAACCTTCACCCTCACCCTTACCCTCAGGCTCAGCTTAACCCTAACCCTAATCCTATTCCTAACACTAACCCTCTGCCTCACCCGAAACATAACCCTAACCCGAAACTTCACCCTCACCCTCACCCTCACCCTAACCCTCACCCTCAACCTAAACATCACCCTAAACCTAATCCTCACCCTAAACCTAACACTACCCCTCACACTACCCCTTACCCTAACGCTAACCCTAACCCTCACCCTCACTTTCACCCTCACCCTCAGCCTAACCCTAACCCTAACACTTATCCTAACACTAACCCTCACCATAATCCTCCACCTAACCCTGACCATAACCCTCACCCTCACCCTAACACTAAACCTAACCCTAACTCTTACCCTAACCCTAACCGTAACCCTCAAACTAACCCTAACCCTCACCCTGACCCTAACACTAAACCTAACCATAACCCTAACCCTCACCCTAACCCTTACCCTGACCCTAACCCTCACCCTAAACCTAACATGAGGGTTAGGACCCTCATCCTAAACATAAGCCTCACCCTCACCCTCACCCTCACCCTAACCCTAACCCTCATCCTAACCTTAAATCTAAACCTAATGCTAACCCTAAACCTCACCCTCACCATAAACCTCACCCTAACCCTTACCTTCACCCTAACACTAACCCTAACCCTCGCAATAAACCTAAACCTCACCCTAAACCTAACCCTAATCCTCACACTAAACCTAACACTCACCTTAAACCTAACACTACCCCTCAGCCTAACCCTCACCCTATTTCTAACTCTAACCCTAATCCTCACCCTATCCCTAACCTTAACCCTAACCCTCACCTTAACCCTCACCCTAACGCTAACCCTCACCCTCACCCTAACCCTAATGCTAACACTAACCCTCACCCTCCTATTAACCCTCACCCTCACCCTAACCCTCACTCTAACACTTACCCACAACCTAACCCACACCCGAACCCTAACCCTAAACCTAACCTTCACCTTAACCCTCACGCTACCCCTAACCATAACCCTAACCCTAACCCTCACCTGAACCTTCACGGTAACCCTAACCCTCATCCTCTCCATAACTCTCACTCTAAACTTTACCCTCAACCTAACCCAAATCCTATCCCTAAACTTAACACTCACACTAACCCTAAACCTTACCCTCAACCTAGCCCTTATACTAACCCTAAACCTAACTGTAACCCTCACGCTAACCGTAACCCTAAACCAAAACCTCATACTCAACCTCCACTTCCCCCTCAAGCTTACCCTAAACATAATCCTAACCCTAACCCTGAACCCCACCCTCACCCTAACCCTAAACCTAACCCTAACGCTAACCCTCACCCTCACCCTAACTAACCCAAACCCTAACCCTAACAATATACCTATCCCTAACCCTCACCCTAAAACTAACTTTAACCTAATACTAACCCTATCCCTAAACCTCACACTCACTTTCATCCTCACCCTCAGCCTAACCCTAACCCACACCCTCACCCTAAACCTAAGCCTAACCCTCACCCTCACTCTCACCCTCACACTAACCCTCAACCTCCTAAATATCACCCTAACACTAACCCTCACACTAACCCTAATCTTAACCCTCACCCTAAACCTAAACCTCACCATAACCCTCACCCTCACAGTAACCCACACCTTAACCCTAACGCTAACCCTAACCCTCACCCTCACACTAACCCACACCCTAACTCTTATCCTCACATTAACGCTAACCCTAACCCTAACCCTAACTCTAACCTTCACACTAACCCTAACCCTCACCCTAACACTATCCCTACACTTCACCCTGACTCTCATACTAACCCTAACCCTCAACCACACCCTAATCGTCACCCTCAACCAAACAGTCACCCTCACCCGAACACTCACACTCGCCCTAAAACTCACCCTCACAATAATCATCAGCCTAACCCTAAATCTCACCCTAACCCAAACTTTAAACCTCACCCTAAATCTAATCCTCAACCTAAACCTATCCCTCACCCTGACCCTCACCCTCACCCTAACACTAACCCTAACCCTCACCCTTATCCTAACCCTAATACTCACCCTAAACCTAACCCTCAACCTCACACTAAACCTAACCCTCACCCTCACACTAAACCTGACCCTCATCTTAACTCTTACCCTCACCCTCACCCTCTCCCTCACCCTAACCCTCATCCTAACCCTAACCTTAAACCTAATGCTAACCCTAAACCTCACTCTCACCCTAAACCTCACCCTAACCCTTACCCTCAACCTAACCCTAACCCTCACCATCACACTAAACCTAACCCTCACTCTAACCCTAACCCTAAACCTCACACTAAACCTAACCCTCAACCTAACCCTAACCCTACCCCTGAGCCTAACCCTCACCCTAAATCTAACCTTAACCCAAATGCTCACCCTATCAGTAAACTTCATCCTAACGCTCACCCTCAACCTCTCCTTCCCCCTCAGCCTTACCCTAACCATAACCATAATCCTAACACTCAACCTAACCCTCACCCTAAACCTATCCCTGAGCCTCACCCTAACCCTCACCCGAACCATTACCGTCAACCTAACCCAAACCCTAACCCTAAACCTAACACTCATATTAACCGTAACCCTAACCCTCACCCTATCCCTTATACTAACCCTAAACCTAAATCCAACCCTCACCTTAACCTGAAACTTCACACTTACCCTAAACCTAAACCTAACCCTCAGCCTAAACCTCATCTTAACCTAACCCTAACCCTCACGCTAACCCTAATCATCACCCTCACCCTAAACTTTACCCAAACCCTAACCCTATCCCTAACCCTAACCCGAACCCTAACTGTACCCGAACACTCACCCACACCCTAACCCTCACTCTCACAATAAACATCAACCTAACACTAACCCTCAACCTAACCCTAACCCTAACCCTCACCCTAACCATTACCCTCACCGTAAACCTAAACCTCACACTAACCCTAAGCCTAACCCTCACCCTCACCCACACCCTCACACTAACTCTATCCCTAACCCTCATCCTAACATTAACCCTCACCCTCACCCTAACCCTAACCCACAACCTCACCCTAATCCTCACCCTAACCCTAACCCTAAACCTTACCTAACCGAAAAACTCACACTCACTCTCACCCTCAACCTAACCCTCAACCTAGCCCACCCCCTAACACTAACCCTCACCATAACCCTAACCCTCACCCTCACACTCACCCTCACCCTAACCCTAAACCTAACCCTTACCCTCACCCTAACCCTTACCCTCACATTGAGCCTAACTCTCACCCTAACCCTAACCCTACCTCTCAGACTAACCCTCACCTTTACCCTAACTCTAACCCTCACCCTAACCCTAACCCTATCACTAACCCTCACACTAACCCTAACCTTAATAATGAACCTAACCCTCAGCCTCACCCTCACCATAACCCTAACACTCACCCTAATCCTAAACCTAACCCTAGTCCTCACGCTAACACTTACCCTCACCCTCACCCTAACCCTAACTCTCATCCTCACCCTAACCCTCACCCGAAGCCTTACCGTCACCCTAACTCTAATCCTAACCCTAACCCTCACCCTAACCTTAAACCTATCCCTAACCCTCACCCTAACCCTAACCCTCATCCTACCTCACATTCAACCTAACCGTCATCCTAACCCTTACCGTCACCCTAAACCAACCCTAATCCTCACACTAAACCTAACCCTCATCCAAACTCTAATGTTACCCCTCACCCTAAACCTCACCCTCAACCTAACCCTAACCCTAATCCTCACCCTATCCTTAACCTTAACCCAAAACTACACCCTAACCCTCACTCTCACCCTAATGCTAACCATAACTCTCAGGCTCACCGTAACCCTCTCCCTAACACTTTACCCTCACCCTCACCCTAAAACTCACCCTAACACTCACCCAAACCCTAACCCTCACCTTAACCCTAACCCTTAACTTTACCTTGACCCTAACCCTCACCCTCACTCTAAACCTCACCCTAACACTTACCCACATACTTTCCCTCACTCTAACCCTAACCCTAAACCTAAAATTCACCCTATCCCTCACCTTAACCCTAAACCTCACCCTCACCATAACCCTCACCCTAAACTTTACCCTCACCCTAACTCTTACCCTAACACTAAACCTAATCCTCACACTAACCCGAACCCTAATCCTCAGCCTAATCCTTATCCTAACCCTAAACCTAGCCCTAAACCTCACCTAACCCTAACCCTAACCCTTAGCCTAACCCTCATCCTAACCATAACCCTAATCCTAACCCTCACCCTAACCCTAACCGTAAACCTAAACCTCACCTAACCCTAAGCCTCACCCTCATCCTCTCGATCACCCTCATCCTAACCCTAAATGTAACTTAATCCTAACCCTCACCCTTACCCTCACCCTAACTTTAACCCTAAACCTAAACCTAACACTCACCCTCACCCTTACCCTAACCCTAACATTATCCCTAACCCTCAACCTAACCCTAACCCTCACCCTAATCCTAAACCTAACCCTCACCCTCAAACTCACCCTAAGTCTAACGCAAACCCTAACCCTAACCCTCACCCTCACCCTCACCCTAACCCTCACACTCACCCTAAACCTCACCCTAAACCTGACCCTACCCCTGTCCCTACCCCTCACCTTAACCCTAACCCTAACCCTCAACCTAACCCTAAACCTAGGCCTAACGCTAACCCTCACCCTAAACCTAATCCTCACCCACACCCTAACCCTCACCCTCAACCGAACCCGAACCCTCACCCGAACCCTCATTCTCACCCTAACCCTCACCCTCACTCTAAACATCACCCAAATCCTAACCCTCACTCTAACTCTAACACAAACCCTAATCCAAACCCTCACACTCACCCTCATCCTCACCCTAACCTTTACTCTCACCTTAATCCTTACCCTCACCCTAACCCTAACCATTATCCTCACACTAACCGTAACCCTAACTCTAACCCTAATCCTAACCCTGACCCTAACCTTCACCCTCACCCTGATCCTCAGCTTCAGCTTAATCCTAACCCTAATCCTATTCCTAATCCTCACCCTCACAATCACCCTCAACCTAAACCTAACCTTAACACTAACCCTCACCCTCACCCTCGCCGAACACTCACCCTCACACTAAACATCACCCTAACCCTAACCATCACCCTAACCCTAACCACAGCTTAACCCTCACCCTCAACCTAACCTCACCCTAACTCTATCCCTAACCCTAAACCTAACCCTCAACCTAACCCTAACCTTTACCCTAAACCTAACCCTAATCCTATCCCTAAACCTAACCCTAACCCTCACACTCAACCTCACCCTCACCCTAACACTCACTGTCACCCTAACCCTCACCCAAAACCGAACCTTAACCCACACCCTAACCCTCACCCGAACCCTCACCGGAACCCTCACACTCACCCTAAGCCTAACGCTAACCCTCATCCTAACACTAACCCTGACCCTCACCCTCACCCTAAACCTAACCCACAACCTCACCCTAATCCTCACCCTAACCCTAACCCTAAACCTTACCTAACCGAAAACCTCACGCTCACCCAAACCCTAACCCTCAACCTAGCAATCCCCCTAACACTAACCCTCACCCTAACCCAAACCTCACTCTCAAACTCACCCTCACCCTAACCCTAAACCTATCCCTAACCCTCACACTAAGCCTAACCCTCACCCTAACCCTAACCCTACCTCTCAGACTAACCCTCACCTTAACCCTAACTCTGACCCTCACCCTAACCCAAACCCTATCACTAACCCTCACACTAACCCTAAACCTAATACTGAACCTAACCCTCACCCTCACCCTCATAATACCCCTAACACTCACCCTAATCTTAACCCTAAAATTAGTCCTCACCCTAACACTTACCCTCCCATTCACCCTAACACTAACCCTCAACCTCACCCTAACCCTCACCCTAAGCTTTACTCTCACCCTAACTGTAATCCTAACACTAACCCTCACCATCACCCTAATGCTAACCCTAACCCTCAGACTCACACTAATCCTCACCCTAACACTTACCCTCACCCTAACCCTAACCCTCACCCTCACCCTAAACCTCACCCTAACAATTACCCAAACCCTAAACCTCACCCTAAACCTAACCTTGACGCTAACCCTCACCCTCACCCTACACCTCACCTGAACACTTACTCACACCCTTACCCTCACCCTAACCCTAACCCTAAACCTAAATTTTACCCTAACACTCACCCTATCCCTAACCCTCACCCTCACTCTAACTCTCACCCTAACCTTTACCCTCACCCTAACTCTAACCCTAACCCTAAGCCAATCCCTCACACTAACCCTAACCCTAACCCTTATCCTAACCCTAAATGTAGCCCTAAACCTCACCCTAATCCTAACCCTAACCCTCAGCCTAACCCTCATCCTAACCCTAACCCTAATCCTAACCCTCACACTAACCCTAACCGTAAGCCTAAACCTCACCCTAAACCTAACCCTCACCCTCACCCTCTCCTTCACCTTCACCTAACCCTAATCCTAACCTAATCATAACCCTCACCCTCACGCTCACCTTAACTCTAACCCTAAACCTAACCCTAACACCCACCCTCACCCTTACCTTAACCCTAACATATACCTAACCCTCAACCTAACCCTAACACTCACCCTAATCCCAAACCTAACCCTCACTATCAAACTCACCCTATCTCTAACCCAAACCCTAACCCTAACCTCACCCTCACCCTCAACCTAGCCCTCACCCTAACCCTAATCCTCACTCACACCCTAACCCTCACCCTCAACGGAACCCTCACCCTCAACCGCACCCTCATCCTCACCCTAACCCTCACCGTCACTCTAAACATCACCCAAACCCTAACCGTCACCCCAACCCTAACCCAAACCCTATTTCAAACCCTCACACTCACCCACCCCTCACCCTAACCCTTACTCTCACCCTAACCCTAACCATAACCCTCAAAATAACCGTAACTCTCACTCTAGCCCTAAACGTAACCCTGACCCTGACCTTCACCCACACCCTGATCCTCACCCTCAGCTGAACCCTAACCCAAATCCTATTCCTATTCCTAACCCTCAGCCTCACATTAAACCTAACCCTAACCCTAACCCTCACCCTCACTCTAACCTTCACCTTCACCCTAAATATCATCCTAACCCTAACCCTCACCCTAACCCTAACCCGAACCCTCACCCTGAACCTAACCTCAGCTTAATCCTCACCCTCACCCTAATCCTCACCCTAACCCTAAACTTTAACTAACAGAAACCCTCACCCTCAACATCAGCCTAAAGCTCACTCTAACCCTTCCCCTCACCCTAACCCTAACCCTAAACCTAACCATAACCCAAACCCACAACCTCACCCTACCCCTCACCCTCACCTTATCCTAAACCTTATCCTAACCCTGAACCTAAAAGCAACCTTCACCCTAACCAAAACCTAACCCTAACCCTAACCCTCAGCCTATGCTCATCCTAACCCTAACCCTAACCCTAAACCTTACCCTAAAACTAACCCTAACCCTAACCCTCACCCTAACCCTAAACCTCACCCTCAAACTCACCCTAACCCTCAGACTAAACCTAGTGCTAACCCTAATCCTAACACTCACCCTCAACCTAACTCTAACCCTAAACCAAACACTCCCACTCCCCCTCACCCTCACTCTAACCCTCAATCTAACAGTAACCCTCACCCTCAACCTCACCCTCAACTTCAGCCTAACCCTAGTCTATACCCTAATCCTAACCCTCAGCCTACCCCTGACGCTAACCCCAGCCATAACCCTAACCCTCACCCTAACCCTCACCCTCAGCATAGTCCACACCCTAACCCTAAACCTAACCCTCACACTAACCCTAAACCTAACCCTCAGCCTAAACCTTATCCTAACCCTAAACCTAAAACTAACCTTCACCCTAACCAAAACCTAACCCTAACCCTAACCTAACCCTAACCCTCACACTAACCCTAAACCTAATCCTCAGCCTAACCCTCATGCTAACCCTAACCCTAACACTAACCTTAACCCTGACCCTCAATTTAACACTCCCCATAACCCTAACTGTATCCCTAAACCTCACCCTCAACCTAACCCTAATCTAACACTAACTCTAAACTTCATCTTCACCTTAACCCTCACCCTCACCCTAAACATCACTCTAAACTTAACCCATACCCTATCCCTAACCCTAACTGTATCCCTAAACCTCACCCTCAACCTAACCCTAATCTAACACTAACTCTAAACTTCATCTTCACCTTAACCCTCACCCTCACCCTAAACATCACTCTAAACTTAACCCATACCCTAACCCTAACCCTAACCCTCACCCTAACCCTAACCTCAGCTTAATCCTAACCCTGATGTAAACGAAACCCTCACCCTCACCCTCACACTAACCCTATCCCTAACCTTCATCCTAACATTAACCCTCACCCTCACCCTCACCCTAAGCCTAACCCACAACCTCACCCTAACCCCAACCCTAAACCTTACCTAACCGAAAACCTCACACTCACTCTCACCCTCAACCTAACCCTCAACCTAGCCCAACCCCTAACACTAACCGTCACCATAACCCTAACCCTCACCCTCACGCTCACCCTCACCCTAACCCTAAACCTAACCCTTACCCTCACCCTAACCCTAACCCTCACACTGAGCCTAACTCTCACACTAACCCTAACCCTACCTCTCAGACTAACCCTCACCTTTACCCTAACTCTAAACCTCACCCTAACCCTAACACTATCACTAACCCTCACACTAACCCTAACCTTAATAATGAACCTAACCCTCAGCCTCACCCTCACCATAACCCTAACCCTCACCCTAATCCTAAACCTAACCCTAGTCCTCACGCTAACACTTACCCTCACCCTCACCCTAACCCTAACTCTCATCCTCACCCTAACCCTCACCCGAAGCCTTACCGTCACCCTAACTCTAATCCTAACCCTAACCCTCACCCACACCCTAACCCTAACTCTAAACCAAACCATAACCATAACCCTCCCCCTCCCCTGAACCCTCCCCCGAACCCTCACTCTCACCCTAACGCTCACCCTCATTCTAACCCTCACCCTAACACTCACCCTCAACCTCACACTCACCTTAACCTTCACCATTACCCTAACCATAACCATAAGCCTCAGGCTAACCCTAACCCTAACCCTCCCCCTCACCCGAACCTTCACCCTCACCCTCACCCTAAACATCACCCTAACAATAACCCTGACCCTAATCCTAACCCTAATGCTCACCCTAACCGAAAACCTCATCTTAACCCTCAACCTCATCCTAAACGTCACCCTAATCTTACCCTAAACGTTACCTAAACTAAACCCTCACCCTCACCCTAACCTTAACCCTAAACCTAACCTGCACACTAACTCTAACCCTAACCCTCAGCATAACGCTCATCCTAACCCTAACTATACCAATAAACTTCACCCTAACCCTAACCATAACCCTAACCCTCACCCTAACCCTAACCCTCACCCTCATCCTCACCCTCACCCTCACACTAAGCCTAACCCTAACCCTAATCCTAATCCGAAACCTCACCCTCACCCTAACCCTAACACTAACCATTACTCTGATCCTCACCCTCAACTTTACCCTAACCCTAACCCTCACCATCACCCTAAACCTCACCCAAACCCGAACCCTCACCTCAACCTAACCCTCAATCTCACCATAACCCTAAACCTAACCTTAATCCTCTCCCTAACCCTAACAATAACCCTATCCCTCACCCTAACCGTTATCCTCACACTTACCCTAAACCTAACCCTAAACCTCACACTAACCCAAAAACTCATCCTATCCCTGATCATACCCTTCACCCTAATCCTAACCCTAACTCTAATCCACACCCTAAATCTAACCCTAACCCTCACCCTCACCATAACCCTCATCCACACCCTAATCCTCACCCTCACCCGAACCATCACTGTCTCCCTAACACTCACCCTCACCCTAAACATCACCCTAAACCTAACCCTCACCCTAACCCTAAACATAAACCTCACCCTCACCCCAACCCTAATCCTAACCCAAACACGAACCCTCACCCTAACCCTGACCCTCACACTCACGCTAAACCTAACCCTCACCCTCACCCTAACCCTACCCCTCACACTACCCCTCACCCTAACACTTACCCTCACCCTAACACAAACCCGAACCCTCACCTTCACCCTAGCCCTCACCCTAACACAAATCCTAACCCTAACCCTAAACCTAAACCTAACCCTCACCCTAACCCTCACCTTGACCCTCACCCTAACCATAAACCTAACCCTAACCCTAACCCTCACCCTCACCCTCATCCTAACCCAAACCCTAACTCTTATTCAAACCCTAACACTCACCCAGACACTAAACCTCACCCTAATCCTTAGCCTCACCCTCACCCTAAACGTAACCCACACCTTAACCTTAACCCTCACTCTACCCCTAACCCTAACCCTCAACCTCACACTCACCCTAACCCTAACCCTAACTCTCACCCTCACCCTAACCCTAAACATAATGCTAACCCTAACCCTCATCCTCACCCTAACATTAACCCTACCCCTCATCCTAACCCCAAACCTAACCCTAATGCTAACCCTAACCCTCACCCTCACCCTCACCCTCACCCTAACCCTTACCCTCACCCTCTCCCTAACCCTTACCTTAAATATACACATGAGCCTAACCCTCATCTTAACCCTTACCCTCACTATAAACCTAACACTAACCCTAATCCTCACACTAACACTAAACTAAAGCCTAAACCTAACCCTCACTTTAACCCTCACCCTAATCCTAAACCTGACCCTCACCCTCACTGTAACACTAACACTAAACCTAAACCTCACCCTCACCCTAACCCCCACTGTCACCCTAACCCTCAATGTCACCCTAACCCTAAACCTGACCCTAAACCTCACCCTAACCCTTACCCTAACCATAAACTTAACCCTAACCGACAGCCTAACCCTCACCCGAACCCTCACCGTCACCCTCAACCTCACCCTAGCTGTAACCCTAAGACTCACCCCAACCCTAAACCTCACCCTACCCCTATGTCTAACCCTCACCCTCAACCTAACCCTAACCCGAACTCTAACCTTATACCTCACCCTAACCCTAGGGCTAAACATAACCCTAACTCTTACTCTCATCCTAATTCTCACCCTAACTTTTTTCCTCACACTAACACTAATCCTAACCCTCACACTAACCCTAACCCTCAACCTAACCCACAGCATCACCCTAACCCTCACCGTCACCCTAACCATCACCTACACCCTAACCCTCTCCCTCACCCTCACCCTAAACATCAACCTAACCCTAACCCTCAGCCTAACCCTAACCCTAAACCTCACCTTAACCCTAACCCTCACCTTCAACCTCACCCTCAGCCTAATCCTCACACTAAACTTAAACCTAACCCTTTCCTAACCGAAAACCGCACCCTAACCCTAACCCTCACCCTAACCCTCGCCCTCACCCTAGACCTCACCCTAAGCCAAACCCTAACCCTAACTCTCAAACTCAAACTCATCCTCAACCTCAGCCTCACCCTAAACCTAAACATATTTCTAACCCTAACCCTCACCCTCACCCTCACTCTAACCCTAACTGTAAACCTAATGCTAACCCTAAACGTCACCCTCACTTTAACCCTAATTCTAACCCGCACCCTAACCCTAACCCTAACCCTAATGCTATACCCAAACCTAACCCTCACCCTAAGACTAATGCTAACCCTAATACATAACCAAAACCTAAACTTCACCCTAACCCTTACCCTCATCCTAACCCTCACCCTAACCCTAAACCTAAACCTAAACCTCACCCAAACACTCACCCTAACCCTTACCCTAAACCTCACCCTCACACTGACCCTCACCCTAACCTTTACCCACACCCTCACCCTAAACCTAACCATAACCCTCACACTAAACCTAACCCTCACCCTAACCCTAAACATAATCCTCACCCTAAACCTCATCCTAACCCTAACCCTCAAACTAACGCTAAACCAAAACATTACCCTAACCTTACTAACCCTCACACTCACCCTCAGCTTAACACTAACCCGAGCCCTAATCCTAACCCCAACACTCACCCTCACACTCACTTTAACTTGAACCCTAAACATAAACCTAACCCTCACCCTAACCATAAACCTATCCCTAACGCACACCCTAACCCTAAACATCACCCTAACCCTAACCCTAACCCTCGCCCTCACCCTAACCCTAACTCTCACCCTAACTCACACCTTAACCCTGACGCTAACCCTAAACCTCACCCTCACCCTAAACCTCAACCTCACCCTAACCCAAACCCTCACAATAGCCCTAAGAGTAACCCTAAACCTAATCCTCACACTCACCCTAACCCTAACCTTCACCCTATCGCTCAGCCTAACACTAACACTCACCCTCACCCTAAACCTCACCCTCACCTTAACACTCACCCGAATACTAACCCTAACCCTCACCCCAACCCTAACCCTCACGCTAACCCTAACTTTAACCCTCACCCTAAAACTTAATCTAACCCTAACCCTCACTCTCACCCTAATCCTAAACCTAACCCTGATCCTTACACTAACCCTAACACTAACCCTCACACTAAACCTAATCCTCACCCTAAACCTAAACGTAACCCTCACCCTAAACCTCACCCTAACCCTAACCATAACACTCACCATAATCCTAACCCTAAACCTAACTCTCTCCCTAACCCTAACCCTACCCCTCACCCTACCCCTCACCCTAAACCTAACCCTCACTCTTACACTTAACCTAACCCTCAACCTGACCGTAACTCTCACCTTCACCCTAACCCTCACCCTAACCCTATCCCTCACCAACACCCTAAGTCTCACCCTCACCCGAACCCTCACTCTCACCCTAATCTTCACCAACACCCTTAGCCACACCCTCAAACGAATCCTCACTCTCACCCTCACCCTCACCCTAAACATCACCCTAACCCTAAACCCTCAACTTAACCCTAACCCTAACCCTCCCCCTAACCCTAACCCTAAACTTAATCCTCACCCTCACCGTAATCCTCACCCTAAACCTAAATCTATACCTTTCCTGACCGAAAACCTCATGGTCACCCTAAGCCTCACCCTCACCCTAACCCTAACCTACACCCTATCCCTTCCCATACCCTGAAGCCTAACTCTCACGCTAAACCTCACCCTCAACCTAAACATCACCCTAACCCTCACCCTCACCCAAACCCTAACCCTCAATCTCACCCACAACCTAACCGTCACCCTCACCCGTACCCTCTCACTCTCCCTAATTTTCAATTTCACCTTAAACATCACCCTAACCCTAACACTCATACTAACCCTAACCATAACCCTCACCCTCACCCTAACCCTAACCCTAACCCTTACCCTAACCCACAACGTAACACTTAGGCTAACCTTAACCCTCACTCTCAGCCTAACCCTCACCCTAACACTTACCATCACCCTAACCCTTATCCAAACCATAACCCTCACACTAAATCTAAGCCTCACCCTAACTCTAACCCTAAATCTGCCCCTCACCCTAACCCTAGCCGTGAGGGCTAGCGTGAGCCTCACTCATACCCTCAACCTCAGCCTAAACCTAAGCCTAACCCTAATCCTAAACCTAACCCTCACACTCACACTCACCCTAAACCTAACCCTAACCCTCATCCTCACACTAAGGCTAACCCTAACCAACCCTCAACCTCACCCTAACCCTTAACCTCACCCTAACCCTAACCCTAACCCTAACCCTCACACTAACCCTAAAACTACCCCTCAGCCTAACCCTAAGCCTCACCCTAAACCCAACACTGATGCTAACACAAATGTTCACTCTCAACCTAAGCCTCACCCTCTCCCTAACCCTCACCCTACCCCTTCCTCTCACCCTATCCCTCAACCTAACCCAAACCCTAACCCTAACCGTAAACTTCCACCTAACCCTCACCCTAACCCTCACCCTAGCCCTAACCCTAACCCTCACCCTAACACTAAACCTAAGCCTAACCCTCACCCTCACTGTAACTGTCATCCTAACACTTAACCTCACCCTAACCCTAACCCTAACATTCACCCTAACCCTAACCCTCACCCGAACCCTCACTCTCTCTTTCACCCTCACCCTAAACATCACCCAAACCCTAAACCTCACCCTAAACCAAACCCTCACCTTAAACTTCACCCTCACCTTAAACTTCACCCTCAACCTAATCCTCACCCTAGCCCTCACCATAAACCTAACCCTAAACTTAACCCTCAGCGTCACCCTTAGCCTCACCCTCAGCCTCACCCTAAACCTCAACCTTACTCTCACCCTAACCCTAACCCTTACCCTCACCATAACCCTATCCCTAACCCTCAACCTAACCCGCACCTTAACACTTACGCTCACCCTAACCCTCACCCAACCCTAACCCGAACACTAACCCTCACCCTAAACCCCACCCAAACCTTCACCATAACCCTAACGCTAACCCTAACCCTCAGTCTCAACCTAACCCTCACCCTAAACCTTATCCTCACACTAACCCTAACCCTTACCGTAAAGGTCACACTAACCCTAACCCTCATACTAACCCTAAACCTACCTCTCACCCAAAGCCTCACCCTAACCCTATCCCTAACCGTAACGCTCAACCTAACCCTAACCCTCACCCTCACCCTAATCCTCACCCTCAACCTAACCCTAACCCTTACCAAACCGAAAGCCTCACCCTTAACCTCACCCTCAGCTTAATCCTTACACTAACCCTAATCCAAACCCTAACTCTTACCCTCAACCTAAACCTAACCCTAACCCTAATCCTCACCGTCACCCTCTCACTCACCCTCACCCGCACCCTAATCCTCACGCTCTACCTCACCCTAACCCTAACCCTCAAAGTCACCCTTAACATCACCCTAAACTTAACTGTCACGCTAACCCTAACCCTTACCATAATCCTAACCCTAACCCTAACCCTCACCCTAACTCTAACCCTAACCCTAAGCCTAACCCTCACCGTAACTCTAACAATAACCCTAACCCTAAACTTCAACCTAACCCTCATCGTAACGCTAACCCTAACACTAACACTAACCCTGACCCACAATCTAACCCTCCCCTTAACCCTCACCCTCACCCTAAACATCACCCTCACCATAACCCTAACACTAACCCTAACCCTGACCCTCAATCTAACCCTCCCCTTAACCCTCACCCTCACCCTAAACATCACCCTCACCCTAACCCTAATCCTAACACTAACCCTAAACCTCACCCTAACCCTAACCTCAGCTTAACCCTAAACCTGATGTATACTACACCGTCACCCTCACCCTCACCCTAATCCCTACCCTACCCCTAACCCTGACATAAAGGAAACCCTCACCCTCAACTTCACACTAATCCTCACCTTAACCCTCACCTTAATCTTGACCCTGATCTTACCCTCAGCCTAACTCTAACACTAAACCTAAATCTCACCCTCACCTAATCCTCACCATCACCTTAACCCTCCCCCTAAACCTAACCCTCACCCACACCCTAAACATCACCGTCAACGTAGCCCTCATCCTCACCCTAACCCTAACACTAACCATCAACCTCACCCTCACCCTCTGGCTAAACCTAACCCTACCCTAGCCCTAAACCTCACCCTCACCCTCACCCTCACCCGCACCCTAACCCTAAAAATAACCCTAACCCTAACACTAACACTAAAACTCAACCTCAACCTAACCCTAATCCTAACCCTAACTCTAATCTTAAAACTCACCCTAACCCTCACCCTAACTCTAACCCTCACACTAACCCGAACTCTCACCCTAACCCTAACACTAACCCTAAACCTTACCCTCGCAATCACCCTAACCGTAACCCTTACCCTCACTCTAACCCTAACCCTAAGAGTAACCCTAACCCTAAACCTAGTCCTCACACTAACCCTAATGCTCATCCACACTTTAATCCGAACCCTCACCCGAACCCGAAACCGAACCCTAACCCTAACCCTAAACCTAACCCTAACACTCCCACTAAACTTAACCCTCACCCTAACTGTAAACCTAGCCATCAGCCTAAACCTCACCCTAACTCTAACCCTACCCCAAAACCTAACCCTCACACTAAACCTAACCCTCACCCTGTCCATAACCCTACCCCTCAGCCTAAGACTCACCCGAACCCTAACCCTAACCCTAAACCTAATCCTCACCCTATACCTAACCCTAACCCTAACCCTCACACCCACTCTAGCCCTCACCCTAAAATTACCCTAACCCTATCCCAAACCCTAATCCTCACCCTCATCTTAACCCTCACCCTAACCCTTCTCCTCACCATAAACCTAATCATGAACCTAAACTTAACCCTAAAACTCACACTAAACCTAAGCCTCACCCTAACCCTAAGCTTACCCCACAGCCTAACCCTCATCCTAACCCTAAACCTAACCCTATCCCTCACCCTAACCCTAACCCTAACATTAACCTAACCCTCCCCCTAACTCTCACCCTAACCATAACACTCACCCTAACCCAAACCCTCACCCTAACACTTACCCTCACACTAACACTAACCCTAACACTAACACTAACCCTAACACTAACCCTAACCCTAACCCTAACCCTAAACCTCAACCTCACCCTCACCCTCAGCCTAACCCTAGTACTTACCCTCAACCTATACCTTCCCCTCAACCTAACCCTAACCCTAACCCTCACCCTCACCCTCACCCTCACCTCACCATAACCCTATCCCTCACCGTCCACATAAACATAACCCTAACACTTGCTCTCACCTTAACACTCACCCTAAACCTAACCCTGAACCTAACACTCACCCAAATGCTCACCCTAACACTAACACTAAACCTATCCCTCACCCTCAGTCTAACCCTCACCCTAAAGCTTACCCTCACCCTAAACCTAATCCTCACACTAACCCTAAACCTAACCCTAAACCTAACCTTCACCTTAACCCTCACCTTAATCCTGACCCTGATCATAACCCTCAGCCTAACTCTAACATTAAGCCTACATCCCACCCTCACCTAACCCTCACCATCACCCTAAACCTCACTCTAAACCTAACCGTCACCCACACCCTAAACCCCCCTCACCCTCACCCTCGCCCCAAAGCTAACACTAACTGTAAACTTCACCATCACCATCATACTAACACTAATCCTAAACCTAACCCTCACACTCACCCTAAACCTAATCCTAACACTCACCGTCACCCTCACCCTTACCCTAACCCCAAACCTAACCATTAGCCTAACCGTAACACTAAACCTAACCCACACCCTAAAACTAACCGTAACCCTAAACCTCACCCTCACCCTAACTTTCAACCTCTCCCTAAACCTCACCCTCATCCTAACCCTCACCTTAACCCTAAACATAAGCTTCTCCGTCACGCTAAACCTCACCCTAACCCTTAACCTTACCCTATCCCTAACACTACCCCTAACCCTCACACTAAACCTAAACCTCACCCTCACCCTAACCCTAACCCTACCCCTCACATTAACCCTAACACTCATCCTAACTCTAACCCAAACCCTCACCCTCACCCAAACCTGAACCCTCACCTCAACCTAACTCCCACTCTCACCCTAACCCTAAACCGAAACCTAATCCTCTCCCTAACCCTCACCCTCACCCTCACCCTCACCTTATTATAACCCTAACCCTAATCCTAAACCTAACCCTCACCCTCACCCTAAAACTAACCCTAACCCTAATCCTAAACCAAAACCTCACCTTCACCATAAACCTAACACTAACCATCACCCTCACAAGCACCCTTACCCTAACCCCAATCCTATGACTTACCCTCACCCTAACCCTAACAATAACCCTATCCCTCACTCTAACCCTTATCCTCACACTTACCGTAAACCAAACCCCAAACCTCACACTAACCCTAAACCTCACACTAACCCTGACCCAACCCCTCACCCTAAACCTCACCCTAATCCTAACCCTAACCATAACCCACACCTTAAACCTAACCCTAAACCTCACCCTCACTTTAACCCTCACCTTAATCCTAACCATGACCCTAACCCTCACTGTAACGCTAACACTAAACCTAAAACTAACCCTCACCCTAACCCTCACTGTCAGCCTAAATATCACACTAACCCTCACCCTCACCCTCACACGAACCCTAACACTAACTCTCACCCTAACCCTCACTCTAACCCTTAACTTTACCCTAACCCTACCCCACAACCTCACACTAAACCTAACCCTCAACCTCATCCCAACCCTAACCCTAACCGTCACCCTAACACTTACCCTCACCCTAAACCAAACCCTAACCTTCACCCTCACCTAGCCCTCAACCTTACACTAATCCTAACCCTAAACCTGACCCTCACCCTAACCCTGACCCTCACTCTAACCCTATCCCTAACCCTAACCCTCACCCTCACCTTCACCCTAACCCTAACTCTAATTCAAACCCTAACCCTCACACAAACCCTAAACCTCACCAGAATCCTTAGCCTCACTCTCACCCTAATTGGAACCCACAACTTAACCTTAACCCTCACTCTACCCCTGACCCTAATCCTGAACCTAACACTCACCCTAAACCTAACCCTAACCCTCACCCTCAAGCTAACCCTAAACCTAATGCTAACCCTAAACATCATCCTCACCCTAAACCTAACCCTACCCCTCACCCTAACCCAAACCCTAAACCTAATGCTAACCCTAACCATCAACCTCACCCTAACCCTCACTCTATTCTTTACCCTCACCCTCTCCCTCACCCTTACCCTAAACCTAACCATCAGCCTAAACCTCACCTTAACCCTTACCCTCACTATAAACTTAAAACTAACCCTAATTCTCACACTAACCCTAAACCTAACCCTAATCCTAACCCTCACTTTAACCCTCACCTTAAGCCTAACCCTGAACCTAACCATCACTGTCACCCTAACCCTCAACGTCACCCTAACTCTCAACCTAACCCTAACCCTCACCCTAAATCTCACCCTAACCCTTACCCTCACCACAACGTTAACCCTAACCCACACCCTAACCCTCACGCGAAACCAAACCCTCACCCTCACCCTCATCCTAACCATAACACTAACACTCACCCTCAACCTAACCAACACCTGAACTCTAACCCTATACCTCACACTACCCTTAATGCTAAACATAACCCTAAATCTTAGTCTCAACCTAATTCTCACCCTAACCCTTTTCCTCACCCTAACCCTAATCCTAAACCTCACTCTAGCCCTAACCCTCAACCTAACCCTCACTGTCACCCTAACCCTAACCCTCACCTACACCCTAACCCTCACCCTCACCCTCACCCTAAAAATCACCCTAACCCTAACCCTCAGCCTAAACCTAACCCTAACCCTCACCTTAACCCTAACCCTCACCTTCAACCTCAGCCTCAGCCTAATCCTCACCCTAAACCTAACCCTAACCCTTTCCTAACCGAAAACCGCACCCTCACCCTAACCGTCATCCTAACCTTTGCCCTCACCCTAGCCCTCACCTTAAGCCTAACCCTAACCCTAACCCTCAACCTCAACCTCATCCTCAACCTCAGCCTCACCCAAAACCTAATCCTAAACCTAACCCTCACCCAAACCCTCAAGGTAACCATAACCATAAACCTAATGCTAACCCTAAACCTGACCATCACCTTAACCCTAATCCTAACCCTCACCCTAACCCTAACCCTAAGCCTAATGTCATACCTAACCCTAACCCTCACACTAAGACTAATGCTAACCCTAATACTCAACCACAACCTAAACATCACCCTAACACTTACCCTCATCCTAACCCTCACCTTAACCCTAAAGCTGAACCTAATCCTCATCCAAACCCTCACCCTAACCCTTACACTAACCCTATTCTTCACCCTCACCCTAACCCTCACCATATCCCTTATACTCACACTAACCCTAACCCTAACCCTACACCTCACACTAACGCTAACCCTTAACTCAACCCTAACCCTATCCCTCACCCTAACCCTAAACCTAACCCTCATCCAAATGCTCACCCTAACCCTAACACTAACCTTATCCCTCACCCTCACCGTAACCCTCACCCTAACGCATACCCTCACCCTAACCCTAACCCTAACACTCAACCTAAACCTAACATAACACTAATGCTAACCCGAACCCTCACCATCACCCGAACCCACACCCTCACCCTAACACTCAGCTAATCCTCACCCTAACCCTAACATTACCTAATTAAGACCCTCACCCTCACACTCACCTTCACCCTAACCCTCACCCTCACCCGAGCCCTCACCCTAACCGTAATCCTAACACTAAACCTCACCCTCATCCTCAACCTCAGCCTAACGCTATCCCTATCCCTAATCCTAACTGTCACCCTCAACCTAAGCCTAACCCTAACACTCAACCCTCACCCTAAGCCTCACCCTAACCCTAACGCTAACCCTAACCCTCACTCTCATCCTAGGGCTCAACAAAACCCTAACTGTAATCCTAAATCTAACCCTAAACCTCATCTTCACCCTCACCCTCACCCTCAACTTCAGCCTAATCCTATCCCTAACCCTAATACTAACTCTAAACCTAAACCTAACCCTACCTCTACTCCTAAACCTAGCCCTCACCCTCACTCATACCCTCAACCTCAGCCTAACCCTAACCCTAATCCTAAACCTAACCCTCACACTCACACTCACCCTTACCCTAAACCTAATCCTCACCCTCAACCTAAGTGTAACCCTAAACCTCACCCTCACCCTCACCCTTAACATCCCCCGAAACCTAACCCTAACCCTAACCCTTAAACTACCCTTCAGCCTAACTCTAACCCTCACCATCAACCCTAACCTGATGCTAACACAAATGCTCACTCTCAACCTAAGCCTCAGCCTAACACTTATCCTCACCATAACCCTATCCCTCCCCTCTCCCTAACACTCACCCTAACCCCTCCCCTCACCCTAACCCTCACCCTAACCCAAAGCCTAACCCTAATCCTAACCTTCACCCTAAGCCTCACCCTAACACTCACCCTAACCCTAACCCTAACCCTCACCCTCAAACTCACCCTAACCCTAAACCTAAACTTAACCCTCACTCTCACCCTAACTATCATCCTAACCCTTACCCTCGCCGTAAACCTAATCCTAACCCTAACCCTAAATCTCAACCTAAACCTAACCCTAACCCTAATGCTAACCCTAACCCTCACCCTCACCCTAATCTGGACCCTAACCCTTACCCTTAACATCACCCTCAAACTCACCCTAACCCTAACCCTTACCCTCACCATAACCCTATCCCTCACTCTCAACCTAACCCTCACCCTAAACCTTACGCTCACCCTAACCCTCACCCAACCCTAACCCGAACCCTAACCCACACCCTATCGCCCACACTAACCTTCACCCTAACCCTCACGCTAACCCTAACCAGAATCCTAACCCTAACCCTCACCGTCACCATCACCCTCACCCTAACCCTCAAACTCACCTTCACCCTAACCCTCAAACTAAACCAAACCCTCACCCTAACCCTAACAATCTCCCTAACACTAACCCTACCTTTCACCCTAACCTTAACCCTAAAGGTCACCCTAACCCTAACCCTCACCCTCACCCTCACCCTCTGCCTAACACTAACCGTAACCCTAATCCTAACCCTAACTCTCACCCTCATACTAACCCTAACTCAAACCCTAACCCTAACCCTAACCCTATCCCTAATTCTCACCCTAATCCTAAACCTCATCCTAAACCTAAACCTAACCCTCAATCTCACCCTAACCCTAACCCTATCCCTCACCATAACCCTAATGATAACCCTATCCCTCACTCTCACCCTAAACCGCACCCTAAACCTTAGCCTCACAATAACCTTAACCCTAACTCTAAACCTAATACTCACACTAACTCTAACCATCACCCTCACCCTAACACTCACCGTCACCTTAAACTTCACTCGAACACTAACCATCACCCACACACTAACCCTCACCCGAAACCGAAACCTCTACCTCACCCTCACCCTAACCGAAACCCTAACACTCACCCCAAACCTAACCCTCAACCTAACCCTAACTCTAATCCTCACCGTCAACTTAACCCTAACCCTAATTCTAACCGTAAACCTCACCCTAACCCTAACAATAAACCTAACCTTAACTCTTACTTTCATCCTAAACCTCACCCTAAACCTTTTCCTCACACTAACCCGAAACCTAACCTCACACTAACCCGAACCCTCACCCTAACCCTAACCCTAACCCTAACCCTCACCCTGAACCTAACCCTAACCCTTTTCCACACCCTCACCCTGACCCTCACCGTCACCCTAACCCTCACCCTAAAACTAACCCTCAACTATACCCTAAAACTCACCATCACCCTCACCCTCACCCTCATCCTAAACATCACCCTAATGCTAACCCTCAGCCTAACCCTAACCCTAAACCTCACCTTAACCCTAACCCTCACCTTCAACCTCACCCTCAGCCTAATCCTCACCATAAACTTAAACCTAACCCTTTCCTAACCGAAAACCGCACCCTCACCCTAACCCTCACCCTAACCCTCGCCCTCACCCTAGCCCTCACCCTAAGCCAAACCCTAACCCTAACCCTCAAACTCAACCTCATCCTCAACCTCAGCCTCACCCTAACCCTAAACCTAATCCTAACCCTAATCCTCACCCCCACCCTCACTCTAACGCTAACCTTAAACCTAATGCTAACCCTAAACCTCACCCTCAACTTTACCCTAGTCCTAAACCTCACCCTCAACCTAACCCTAACCCTAATGCTATACCTAAACCTAACCCTCACCCTAAGACTAATTCTAAGCCTAATACTCAACCTCACCCAAAACCTCACCCTAACACTTACCCTCAGCCTACTCCTCACCCTAACCCAAAACCTAAACCTAACTTTCACCAAACAGTCACCCTAACCCTTACACTAACCCTATCCCTCACCCGGACCCTAAACCTCACCCTAACCCTTATCCTCACACTAACCCTAAACGTAACCCTAAACCTCACACTAACTCTAATCCTCTCCCTAAAACTAACACTAAACCTCCTCCTAACCCTAACCCTAAAGTCAACCCTAACCCTGACCCTCACCCGAAACCTAATCCTAACCCTCACCCAAACGCTCACCCTAACCCTAACACTAAACCTATCCCTCACTCTCACCCTAACCCTCACCCTAACGCTTACCCTGACACTAACCCTAAAAATCAAACTAAACCTAACCCTCACCCTAACCCTAACCATAATCCTCACCCTAACCCTCATCCTAACCCTAACCTTAACCTTCAACCTATCCCTTACCCTAAACATTACCCTAAGCCTAACCCTCACCCTAACCCTCACCCACACCCTCAGCCAAACACTAACACTAACCCTAAACCTAACCCTAACACTCACACTCACACTCACCCTAACTTGAACCCTAACCATAAACCTAACTCTCACCCTATCCATAAACCTATCCCTAACACACACCCTAACCATAAACATCACCCTTATCTTAACCCTAATCCTCACCCTAACTCTAACCCTCACCCTAATCTCAACTTAACCCTAACGCTAACCCTAACCCTCACCCTCACCCTAAACCTCACCCTAACTGATAGGCTCACCATAACCCTAAGGCTAACCATAACCTTAATCCTAACACTAAATCTGACCCTAAACCTTACCCTATCACTCACACTAACCCTAACACTCACCCTCAAATTAACACTCACCGTCACCTTAACCCTCACCCTAAACCTAACCGTAACCCATACCCTAACACTCACACTCACCCTCACCCTCATCCTCACCTTCACCCTAACCCTAACCCTAACTCTCACCCCAACCATAACCCTCACCCTAACCCTAACTTTAACCCTCACACTCACCCTAACCCTAACCCTAACCCTTAACCTAACCCTCAACCTAACCCTTAATCAAACCCTAACCCTCACTCTCACCCTAATCCTCAACATAACCCTAACCATAACCCTCACCCTAACCCTAACCCTAATCCTAACCCTAACCCTAACCCTCTCCCTCACCCTAAACCTCACCCTAACCCTAAAACTCACCCTAATCCGAAACCTCACCAACACCCTAACTCTCACCCTCACCCGAATCATCACTCTCACCCTAACCTTCACCAACACCCTAACCCACACCCTTACCCGAACCCTCATTCTCACCCTCACCCTCACCCTAAACATCACCCTAACCCTAACCCTCACCCTAACCCTAACCCTAACCCTCACCTTAAACCTCACCCTCAACCTAATCCTCACCCTAAACCTAACCCTAACCCTTTCCAAACCGAAAACCTCACCTTCACACTAACCCTCACCCTAGCCCTCACCCTCACCCTAGACCTCACCCTAAACATAACGGTAATCTTAACCCTCACCTTCACGCTCACCCTAATGCTCACCCTCACCCTCAGCCTCACCCTAAACCTACACCTAATCCTAACCCTAACCCTGACCCTCACCCTCACTCTAACCATAACCTCCACCCTAACCCTAACCCTTACCCTAATGCTAACCCTAACCTTCAACCTCACCCTAACCATAACACTCAACCTAATCCTAACCCTAACCGTAATGCTAACCCTAACCCTCACCCTCACCCTAACCGAAACCCTAACACTCACCCCAAACCTAACCCTCAACCTAACCCTAACTCTAATCCTCACCCTCAACCTCACCCTAACCCTAACTCTAACCTTAAATCTCACAGTCACCCTAACACTAACCCTAAACCTAACCCTAAATCTCACCTTAACCCTAACCCGAAAACTCTACCTCACCCTGGCCCTCACCCTAACCCTAATCCTAACCCTAACCCTCATCCTAATAATCACCCTAACCCTCACCCTAACCCTCACCCTCACCCTCACCCTAACCCTAATCCTAACCCTAACCCTCAACCTAACCCTAACCCTTACCCTCAACATAACCCTTACATTAACCGTCAACCTAACCATAAACTTAAACCGAACCCTAACTCTCATCCTAACCCTAACACTAAACCTCACCCTAAACCAAACCCTAAACCTCACCCTAGCCCTCACCCTAACCCTAACCCTAATCCTAACCTTAACACTAATCCTAACCCTCCAAGTAACGCTTACCCTAAAACTCACCCTAACCCTACCCTCACCCTCAACCTCACCCTCATCCTAAACCTAAGCCTAAGCCTAAACCTAACGCTAACACACACACTCAAATTAACCCTAACCCTAATCCTAAACCTAACCCTAACCCTAACCCTCCTACTAACTCTCACCCTAACCCTAAACCTAACACTAACCCTAACCCTAACCCTCACCCTAACCCTAACTTTAACCCTAAACTTCACCATCACCCAAAACCTAACTCTAACCCTAATGCAAACCCTAAACCTCACCCTAACCCTAACCCTAACCCTCACCCTCACCCTCACTGTAACCTTAACACTGAACGTAACACTAACAATAACCCTAACCCTAATCCTAACCCTCAACCTAACCATAACCCTCACCCTAACCCAAACCCTGACCCTAACACTTACCCTCACCGTAACACTAACCCTAACCCCAACTCTAACCCTCACACTAACCTTAACCTCACCCTAACCCGAAACCCAACCTTCAACCTAACCCTAACCCTTACGCTCAACGTAACCATAACCCTAACCCTAAACCTCACCCTAACCATAACCCTCACACTAACCCTAAACCTCATCCTAAAAGTTACCCTCACCCTAATACTAACCCGAAACCTAATCCTAAACCTCACCCTCACCCACACTGTAACTGTAACACTAACCGAAATGCTAACAATAACCCTAATCCTAACCCTAACCCTCACCCTAACCATAACCCTCCTCCTAACAATAACCCACACCCTAACACTTACCCTCACCCTAACACTAACCCTAACCCTAACACTAACCCTCACACTAACCCTAAACCTCACCCTCACCTTAAACCTCACCTTAACCCTAACCCTCATCCTCACTCTAAACCTCACACTAACCCTAACACTTATCCTCAATCTAACCCTCACACTCAGCCTAAAACTAACCCTCACCCTAACACTAACCCTCACCCTTATCATAACCCTCACCCTCAGCCTAACCCTCACCTTTACCCTTACCATCACCCCACCCTAAACCTCACCCTAACCCTAACACTGACCCTAACCCTAATTCTACCCCTAAACCTCACACTCACCCTAACCCTAAACCTAACCCTAACCTTAATGCTTACCCTAACACTAACCCTAACCCTCAACCTAACCCTAACCCTCACGCTCACCACAACCCTAACCCTTTCCCTCACCCTAACCCTAATCCTACGCCTAACCCTCATCCTAACCCTCCCTCTAACCCTTAACCTAAACCTCACGCAACCCTAAGCCTTACCCTCAACCTCAGCCTCAGCCTAAACCTAAGTCTAAGGCTAACCCTCACCATAACCCTCACACTCACCCACACCCTAACCCTAATCGTAAACCTAACCTTATCTCTAAAACTCAACCCAACCCTTACCCTCACCCTAACCCGAACACTAACCCTAACCCTAATCCTCACCCTAACCCTCCCCCTAAACCTAACTCTAACCCTAAACCTCACCCTCACCCTAACCCTAACCCTAACCCTAACACTAAAGCTCACCATAAAACTCAGCCTAAACCAAACCCTCACCCTCACCCTCAACCTAATCGTAACTCTAACCCTAACCCTAACAATAACACTAAAGCTAACCCTAAACATAACCCTAACCCTCACCCTAACCCTAATCATAACCCTAACCATAAACCTCACCCTAACCCTCACCCTAACCCTCACCCTCACCCTCACCCTCACTGTAAGTCTAACCCTAACCCTAACAATTACACTAATCCTAACACTAAACTTAACACTAACCCTAATCTCAAAACTCACCCTCACCCTAACCCTAATTCTAACCCTCACCCTCAACCTAACACTAACCTGCATGTCATGGTAACCCTAACTCTCATCCTAACCCTCACCCTAACCCTAAAACTCACCCTAACAGTAAACCTAAACGTCACCATCACCCTAGCCCTCACCCTAACTCTTATCCTAACCCTAATCCTCATCCTAACCCTCATCCTAAGCCTAACCCCCAACCTAACCCTAACCCTAAACCTCAAACTAACCCTAACCCTCATGCTTACTGTAACCCTAACCCTAACCCTAACCCTCACCCTAAACCTCACACTAAACCTCACCCTAACCCTAACCCTCACCCTCACCCTCAACCTCAGAATAACCCTAACAATAATCCTAACCCTAACCCTCACCCTAACCATAAACCTCTCCCTAACTCAAACCTGCACCCTAAAACTTACGCTCACCCTAACACTAATCCTAACCCTAACACTAACCCTCATACTAACCCTAACCCTAACCCTAACCCTAAACCTCAACCTAACCCTCAAACTCACCATAACCCTAACACTAACTCTAACATTCACCCTCACCCTAAGCCTTCCCCTAACCCTATATCTAACCCTAAACCTCACCCTCACAACAACCCTAACAATAACCCTAAACATAAACCTCACACTAACCCTAACACTAACCCTCACCCCAACCCTCACCCTCAGAGTAACTCTAACCCTAACAATAACACTAACCCTAATACTTACCATCCCCCTAACCCTAATCTTCACCCCCACCCTCACCCTAAGCCTAACCCTCAGCCTAAGCCTAACGCTCACCCTAACCCTCACACTCACCCTCACCTGAACCCTAATCCTAAACCTAAACCTATCCCTAAACATCAAGCGAACCCTGATCCTCACACTAACCCTAAACTTAAACCTACCCCTAACCCTTCCCCTAATCCTAACTCTATCCCTAAACCTCACCCTCACGCTAACCCTAACCCTAACCCTAACCCTAAACCTCACTCTAAACCTCACTCAAAACCTTACCCTCACCCTCACCCTCAACCTACCCTTAACTCTAACTCTAACCCTAACAATAACACTAACCCTAAACCTAACACTAACCATAAACCTCACCCTCAGCCTCACCTTCACCGCAAACTTAACTCTAACAATAAAATTAACAATAACCCTAAACCAAACAAAAACCCTAACCCTAAACCTCACCCTAACCGTAACACTAACCCTAACCCTAAAACTCACCCTAAATCTGCCACTAAACCTAACTCTAACCCTAAACCTCACCCTGACCCTAACCCTAACCCTAACCCTAATCCCAAACCTCACCCTAAACCTCACCCTAACCCTAACACTAACCTTCACCCTAATCCTAAGGTTAACCCTAAACCAAAACCTAACCCTAACCACCAAGCTCACCGTAATCCTAACCCCAAACCTCACCCTAACCCTGCCCCTAAACCTAACGCTAACCCTAAAACTCACCCTCACCCTAACCCTAACCCTAACCCTAATCCAAAACCTCACCCTAACCCTCATCCTAAACCTAAACCAAACCCTCACCCTCACCCTAACCCTAACCTTTACCCTATCCCTAACCCTACCCCTCAACCTAACCCTCACCCTCACCCTAACCCTAACACTAACCCTCACCCTAAACCTAACCCTAACCCTAACCCTCACCCTAAACCTAAACCTAACCCTCATCCTAAACCTAAACCTTACCTGATACCTAACCCTAACGCTAAACCTAACCATAACCCTAACCCTCACCCTCAACCTTACCCTCACCCTAACCCTAAACCTAACCCTAACCCTCACCCTAACCCTAACCAGAATACTAACCCTAACCCTCACCGTCACCATCACCCTCACCCTAACCCTCAATCTTAAACTCACCTTCACCCTAACCCTCAAACTAAACCTAACCCTCACCCTAACCCTAACAATCTCCCTAACACTAACCCTACCTTTCACCCTAACCTTAACCCTAAAGGTCACCCTAACCCTAACCTCACCCTCACCCTCACCCTCTGCCTAACACTAACCGTAACCCTAATCCTAACCCTAACTCTCACCGTCATACTCACCCTAACTCAAACCCTAACCCTAAACATAACCCTATCCCTAATTCTCATCCTATCCCTAACACTAATCCTCAATCTAACCCTAACCTTCACCCTCACCGTAACTCTAACCCTATCCCTCCCCATAACCCTAAACTTAACCCTTACCGTAACCCTCAACCTCAGCCTAAACCTCACCTTTACCATTACCGTCACCACCACTCTAACCCTCACCCTAAGCCTAACACTCACCCTAACCCTATCTCTACCCCTAAACCTCACCCTCACCCTAATCTTACCTCTAAGCCTAACCCTAACATTAACACTAACCCTAACCCTTACCATCACCCTAACCTTAATCCTCACCGCCACCATCAACCTCAGACAAATCTTAAGCCTAAGACTAAGCCTCACCGTAACCCTCACACTCACCCTAACCCTAACCCTAATCCTAAACCTAACCCTACCCCTAAACCTCAACCTAACCCTCACCCTCATCCTAACCTTAACCCTAAACATCAACCTAACCCTCCCCTCAACCCTAACTCTAAACCTAAACCTCACCCTCACCCTCACCCTAAACCTCACCCTAACCCTAAACCTCACCCTAAAACTCACCCTAACCCTAACACTCACCCTCACCCTCAACCTAATTTAACTCTAACCCTAACCCTAACAATAACACTAACCATAACCATATCCATAAACATAACCATGACCCTCACCCTCAGCCTCACCCTCACCGCAAACTTCAACCTAACCATAAAACTAACAATAACACTAACACTAACCCTAACCCTAAGCCTCACCCTAACCTTAACACTAACCCTAACCCTAAACCTCACCCTAACCCTGCCCCTAAACCTAACTCTAACCCAAAACCTCACCCTAAACCTCACCCTAACCCTAACCCTCACCCTAATCCTAAGCCTAACCCTAACCCTCAACCTAACCCTAACCCTCACGCTCAACATAACCCTAACCCTAAACCTCACCCTAACCCAACATTAACCAGAATCCTAAATCTCACCCTAATCCTACCCCTAACCTTTACCTTCAGCCTATTCCAAACACTAACCCTAACCCTAAACCTCACCCTCACCCTAACCCTAACCCTAACCCTAACCTTCACCCCAACCCTAACCCTCACCCTAACCCTAACCCTCACCCTCACCCTCACCCTCACCCTAACCCTTACCCTAATCCAAATCCTAACACTAAGCGTAAACCTCACTCTCACCGTAACGCTCACCGTATCCCTAACTCTAACACTAACCTTAACCCTAACCCTCAGCCTCAGCCTCAACCTAACCCTAACTCTAACCCTAAACTTCACCCTCTCCCTATCCCTAACACTAAACTTAAACCTAAACCTCACCCTAACCCTAAACCTAAATCTCACCGTCACCCTAGCCTTCACCCTAACCCTAATCCGAACCCTAACCCTCATCCTAACCCTCACCCTAACACTAACCCTAACCCTCACCTTCACCCTCACTCTAAACATAACCCTAATCCTAACCCTCAACCTAACCCTAACCATCACCCTCACTGTAACCCTTACCCTAATCCTCACTCTAACCATAAACTTAACCCGAACTCTAACTCTCCCCCTAACCCTAACCCTAACCCTCGCCCTAACAATAACCCTCACCCTCACCCTCACCCTCAGCCTAACGCTAACACTAACGCTAACCCTAAACCTCACACTCACTCTAACCCTAACCCTATTCTTAATCCTAACCTATCCCTAAACCTCACCCTCACCCTAACCCTCACCTTAAGCCTAACCCTAACATTAATCCTAACCCTAAACCTAACACTAAACCTCACCCTAACACTAACCCTAACCATCACCCTAACACTAAGCCTCGCCCTAACACTAACCTTAACCCTCATCCTCACCCTACACCTCACCCTAATCCTAATCCTCATCCTGACCCTAAACCTCACACTAACCCTAACACTAATCCTCAATCTAACCCTCACCCTCAGCCTAACCCAAACCCTATCCCTCCCCCTAACCTTAACCCTAACCCTTAGCATAACCCTCACCCTCAGTCTAAACCTCACCTTTACCCTTACCGTCCCCCCCACCCTAACCCTTACCATCACCCTAACCTTAATCCGTACACCCACCATCACCCTCACTCTAACCCTCACACTCCCCCTCACCCTAACCCTAATCCTAAACCTAACCCTATCCCTAAACCTCAACCTAACCCTCAGCCTCATCCTAACCCTAACCCTAAATCTCACCCTAACCCTCTCTTCAACCCTAACTCTAACCCTAAACCTCACACTCACCCTAACCCTAACCCTAACCCTAAACCTCACCCTAAAAATCAGCCTAAACCTAACACTCACACTCAACCTAACCTTAATTCTCAACCTAACACAACCTCAACCTAACCTTAATTCTAACCCTAACCCTAACAATAACACTAACACTAACCCTAATCATAACCATAAACATAACCCTCACCCTAACCCTAACCCTCACCCTCACCCTCACCCTCAGAATAACCCTAAAGCTAACATTAATAATCCTAACCCTAACCCTCAACCTAACCATAACCCTTAACCTCACCCTCACCCTCAGCCTAAACCTAAGCCTAAGCCTAAGCCTAACCCTAACCCTAACCCTAACCCTAACCCTAACACTAATCCTAACCCTCACCCTTACCATAACCCTCATCCTCACACAAACCCTCACCCTAACACTTACACTCACCCTAACACTAACCCTAATCCTAACACAAACACTCACTCTAACACTAACCATCACCCTAAACCTAAACCTCACCCTAATCCTAAACCTAACCCTCACCCTAACCCTAACCCTCATCCTCACCCTAAACCTCACACTAAACGAACACTAATCCTCAATCTACCCTTCACTCTCACCCTACCCCTAACCCTAACACTCACCCTAACACTAACCCTCACCCTAAACCACACCCTAACCCTAACTCTACGCCTAAACCTCACCCTCACCCTAACCTTACCTCTAACACTAACCCTAACACTAAAAACCTGACCCTAAACTTAACCCTAAACCTCAGCCTCAACCTCACCGCAAATATAAAACTAAACCTACCAATAACACTAACCCTCGACCTAACCCTAACTCTTACCCTCACTCACATACTGGGCCTAAGCCTAAACCAAAGCCTAAGCCTAAACCTAACCCTAACCCTCACCCTAACCCTAACCCTAACACTAACCCTAACTCTAACCCTAAACCTCACCCTCGCCCTAACCCTAACTCTAACCCTAACCCTAACACTATAAACCTCACCCTAAGCTTAACCCTAAACCTCACCCTCACAGTAACCATAACCCTAACACTAACCCTAAAAATAACCCTAACCCTAACACTAATCCTAACCCTAACCCTCACCCTAACCCTAATCCTAACCCTAACCCTCATCATAACCCTCCCCATAACCCTTACCCTATCCCTCACCTTAACCCTAACCCTCACCCTCACCATCACCCTCATCCTAACCCTAAGCCTAACCCTAAACCTAAACCTAACCGTCACCCTCACCCTAACCCTAACACTAACCCTAACCCTAACCATCACCGTAACCCTCCCCCTAACCCTATATCTAACCCTAAACCTCACCCTAACCCTAACACTAAGCCTAACCCTAAACCCCACCCTAACCCTAACGCTAACCCTCACCCGCACCCTCAACCTCACTGTAACTCTAACCCTAAACCTAACAACAGCACTAATCCTAACCCTAATCATCACCCTAACTTTAATCCTTACCCCCACCCTCACCCTCAGCCTAAACCTAAGCCTAAGCCTAACCCTCACCCTAACCCTCACACTCACCATCCCCCTAACACTAATCCTAAAACTACCCCTATCCTTAAACCTCAACCTATACCTCACCCTCACCCTAAACCTAACACTAAACCTAGCCCTCAATTTCACCATAACCCTCCCCCCTCAATCTAACTCTAACCCTAAACCTCACCCTAAACCTAACCATGACCCTAACCCTAAACTTCACCCTAAACCTAAACCTCACCCTCACCCTCAACCTCACCTTAACTGTAACCCTAACCGTAACAATAACACTAAACCTAACCCTAAACTTAACCTTAACACTAAACATAACACTAAAACTAACCCTAAACCTAAGCCTAAACCTAAACCTCAACCTAACCCTACTCCTCAGCCTCACGCTCACCCTAACCAAACCCTAACCCTAATCCTCACCTTAACCCGAAGCCTAACCCTAATGCTAACCCTAACCCTCACACTAACCCTCACCCTAACCCTAATCCTAAATCTAACCCTATCCTTAACCCGAATAATCATCCTAACCCTAAAACTTGCCCTCACCCTAATTCTAATCCTAACCCTAAAAATCATCCTAAACCTTACCCGAACCCTAACCTTAAAGCTCACCCTAAACCGCACCCTAACCCTCACACACATGCTGGGCCTAAGCCTAAACCAAAGCTGAAGCCTAACCCTGACCCTAAACTTCACCCTAACCCTAACCATAACACTAAACCTAACTCTAACCCTAAACCTCACCCTTACCCTAACCCTAACACTAACCCTAACTCTAAACCTAAACCTCATCCTAACCCTAACCCTAACAATAACCTTAACCCTAACCTTAACCCTACCCTAATCCTACCCCTAACCCTAACACTAAACCTAACCCTAACCCTAAGCCTAACCCTAACCCTAACCATAACCCTCACCCTAACCCTAACCTCACTCTAACACTAAACCTAATCCTCCCTCTTAGCCTAGTCCTCACCCTAACCCTAACCCTCATCCTCACCCTAAACCTCACCCTAACCCTAAACTTAACCTGAACACGGACTCTCACCCTAATCCTCACCCTAACCCTAACCCTCACCCTTACCATAACCCTCACCCTAGTCATAACCCTCATCTTTACCCTTACCGTCACCCCACCTTAACTCTCACCCTAACCCTAACCCTCACGCTAACCATAACCCTAACCCTAACTCTACCCCTAAACCTCACCCTGACCCTGACCCTAACCCTAACACTAACACTAAAAACCTCACCATAAACTTAACCCTGACCATCACCCTCACCGTAACCCTAACCCTAACCCTAACAATAACCCTAACCCTAACCTTAATCCTAACCCTCACCCTCACCCTAACCCTAATTCTAACCCTAACCCTCACCCTAACCCAAACCCTCACCCTTCCGTATCCATTACCCTCACCCTCACCCTAACCCTAACCCTCACCCACATGCGGGGCCTAAGCCTAAACCAAAGCCTAAGCCTAACCCTAAACCGAACCCTCATGCTAACCCTAACCCTAACACTAACCCTAACTCTAACCCTAAACCTCACCCTTACCCTAAGCCTAACTCTAACCCGAACCCTAAACCAAAACCTCATCCTAACCCTAACCCTAACAATAACCCTAACCCTAACCTTAACCCTACCCTAACCCTAAACCTAACTCTAACAATAAACCTAAACCTAACCCTATCCTTAACCCTAACCATACCCCTCACTAACCCTAACCTCACCCTAACACTAAACCTAGTCCTCACCCTCACCCTAGCACTCACCCTAACCCTAACTCTCATCCTCACCCTAACCGTAACCCTCACCCTTACCATAACCCTCACCCTAGGCCTAATCCTCATCTTTACCCTTACCATCACCCCCACCTTAACCCTCACGGTAACTCTAACCCTCATGTTGACCCTCACCCTAACCCTAACTCTACCCCTAAACATCACCCTCACCCTAACCCTAACTCTAACCCTAACCCTAACACTAAAAACCTCACCCTAAACTTAACCCTAATCTTCCCCCTCACCGTAACCATAACCCTAACCCTAACCCTAACAATAACCCTAACCCTAACCCTAATCCTAACCCTAACCCTAACCCTCACCCTTCCGTAAGCATAACCCTCACCCTAAACCTAATCCTAAACCTAACCCTCATCATAACCCTCCCCATAACCCCAATCCTAACCCTCACCCTAACCCTAACCCTCACCCTCACCCTCACTGTAAGTCTAACCCTACCCCTAACAATAACACTAATCCTAAACCTAAATTAACACTAACCCTAATCCAACACTCACCCTCACCCTACACCTAATTCTAACCCTCAACCTCACCATAACCCTAACCCTAACTTCATGGTAACACTAACTCTCATCCTAACACGAACTCTAACCCTAACCTAACACTAAACCTCACCCAAAACATAACCCTAAAAATCACCATCACCCTAGCCCATACCCTAACACTAATCATAACCCTAATCCTCATCCTAACCCTCATCCTAACCCTATCCCTCACCCTCACCCTAACCCTAACTCTAAATCTCAAACTAACCCTAACCCTAAACTTAACCCAAACCCTATCTTTCTCCCTAAACCTAACCCTAACCCTCACCCTAACCCTATCCTTCATCCTCACCCTCACCCTCAGCCTAAACCTAAGTCTAACCCTAACCCTAACCCTAAACCTCACACTCAGCCTAACCCTTACCCTAATCCTAATCCTAACTGTAACACGAACCCTAAACCTCAACCTAACCCTCACTGTAACCTTAACCCTAAAACTAACCCTAACCCTAACCCTCGACCTAACCCTCCAACTAACCCTAACCTTGACCCTCACCCTAACACTCACGCTAACCTTAACACTCATCCTCACCCTAACCATCACCCTTATGGTAAAACTCACCCTCAGCCTAAACCTCACATTTACCCTCAACATAACCCCCTCCCTAACCCTCACCCTAACCCTCACCCTAACCCACACCCTAACCCTAACTCTACCCCTAAACCTCACCCTCATCCTAACACTAATCATAACACTAACCCTAAACCTCGCCCTAACCCTAACCCTAACCCTCACCCTCAGCTTCACCCTCACCCTAACCCTAAATCTAACACTAACCCTCACCCTAACCCTCACCCTCAGACTCACCCTAAATCTAACTCTAACCCTAACACTCATCCTAACCCACACCCTAACCCTAACCCTCACCCTAACTCTAACCCTCACCCTCACACGCACCCTAACCCTAACCCTAACACTCAACCTAACGCTAACCCTCGCCCTCACCATAACCCTTACCCCAACCCTCACCCTAACCCTTAACATAACCCGAACCCTAACCCTCACCCTAACCCTAACCCTCAACCTCAAACTCACCCTCAGCCTAATCCTAAACCTAACCCTAAACCTAACAGTAACACACACGTTCACCCTCACCCTAAACCTAATCCTAATCCTAAACCTAACCCTCACCCTCACCCTAACCCTAAAACTAACCCTAACCATAACCCTCACCCTAACCACCCCCCTAACCCTATATCTAAACTTAAACCTCACCCTCACCCAAACCCTAACCCTAACCCTAACCCTAAACCCCACCCTAATTTTAACCATAACTCTCACCCTCATCCTCACTCTCAGGCTAACCCTAAGCCTAAGCCTAACACTTACACCCTAACCCTTACACTCACCCACACCCTAAACCTAATCCTAACCCTAAACCTATCCCTAAACCACATCCTAACCCTCCCGCTCTCCCTAACCCTAACACTAACCCTAACCCTAAACTTCACCTGAACCATCCCCCTAAAACTAACTCTAACCCTAAACCTCACACTCACCCTAACCCTAACCCTAAACCTAACCCCAAATCTCACCCTAAACCTCATCCTAACCCTAACTCTCACCCTCACCCTCAAGCTCACCGTAACTCTAAACCTAACCCTAACAATAACACTAACCCTAACCATAACCCAATGTCTAACCATAACACTCAACCTCAAACTCAACCTCAATGCAAAATTAACCCTAACCATAACACTAACAATAACCAGAACGGTAAACCTAACCCTAATCCTAACCACCACCCTCAACCTCAGCCAAAACCTAACGCTAAACCTAACCCTAACCCTAAACCTAACCCTAAAACTAACCTTAACCCTAACCCTAAACCAAACCCTAATCCTCAGCCTCAACCTCACCCTAACCCAAACCCTAACCCTAACCCTAAGCCTAATCCTAACCCTAAACCTAACCCTAACCCTCACACTCACCCTCACCCTAATCCTAATCCTAAACCTAACCCTATCCATAACCCTAACCCTAACCCTAACCCTTACCCGAGCCCTAACCCTAACCCTAATCCTAACCCTAAACCTCATCCTAACCCTCACCCTAAACATAACCCTAACCCTCACCCTAGCCCTCACTCTAACCCTAACACTAACCCTAACTCTAACCTTAAACCTCACTCTCACCCTAACCCTAATTGTAACACTAACCCTAAACCTAAACCTCATCCTAACCCCAACCCTAATCCTCACCCTCAATGTAACCTTAACCCTAACCCTAACCCTAAAAATAAACCTAACTCTAACCCTCACCCTAAACAGAACCCTCACCCTAACACAAACCCTCACACTAACACTTACCGTAACCCTAACACTAACTTTAACCCTAACCCTAACCCTCACAATAACCCTAACCCTAACCCTAAACTTCAACCTAACCCTCAGCCTCACACTAAACCTAACACTAACCCTAAACCTAAACCCCACCCTAACCCTAACCCTAACCCTCACCGCCAAACTCACCCTCACAGTAACTCTAATTCTAACATTAACAATAACACAAACCCTAACCCTTACTATCCCCCTAACCCTAATCGTCACCCCCACCCTCACCCTCAGCCTAACCCTCACCCTAAGCCTAACCATCACCCTAACCCTCACACTCACCCTCCCACGATACCTAATCCTAAACCTAACCATATCCCTAAAACTCAACCTAACCCTCATCCTCACCAAAACCCTAAACCTAAACCTGACTATAACCCTCCCCCTAACCCTAACTCTACAACTAAACCTCACCCTCACGCTAACTCTAACCCTAACACTAACACTAAACCTCACCCTACACCTCACCCTAAACCTAACCCTCACCCTCACCCTCAACCTAAACTTAACTCTAACCCTAACCCTAACAATAACTTTAACCCTAAACCCCACCCTAACCCTAACCCTCACCCTCACCCTCAACTTAACCTTAACTCTAACCCTAACCCTAACCCTAACCCTAATCCTAACCCTAACCCTCATCCTAACCCTTACCCTAACACTAACCCTAACCCTTACCCTCACCCTCACCCTCACCCTAAACCAAACCCTAACCCAAAACCTCAACTTAACCCTAACCCTAACCCTCACTGTGACCCTTACCCAATACTCATTCTAAACCTAAACTTAACCGGAACCCTATCTCTCACCCTAAGACTAAGCCTAACCCTCACCCTAACAATAACCCTCACCTTCACCATCACCCTAAGCCTAACCCTAAGCCTAACCCTAACCCTAACCCTAAAAGTCACACTTACCCTAACCCTAAACCTCATCCTAATCCTAACCCTAATCCTAAACCTCACCCTCACCCTAACCCTCACCTTAAGCCTAACTCTAACATTAATCATGACCCTAACCCTAACCATAAACTTCACCCTAACACTAACCCTAACCCTCATCCTCACCTTAGGCCTTACCCTAACCCTAACCCTCATCCTCACCCTAAACTTCACACGAACCCTAACACTAATCCTCAATCTAACCCTCACCCTCACACTCAGCCTAATCCTATCCCTCCCCCTAACACTAACGCTAACCCATTCAATAACCCTCACACTCAGCCTAACCCTCACCTTTACCTTACCATCACTCCCACCTTAACCGTCACCCTAAGCCTAACACTCACCCTAACCCTAACTCTACCCCTAAACCTCACCCTCACCCGAATCCTAACTCTAACCATAACCCTAACACTAAATCTCACCTTAACCCTAATCCTCACCCTCAACCTCATTCTCAGCCTAACCCTAAGCCTAAGCCTAACACTTACCCTAACCCTCACCCTCACCCAAGCCCTCACCTTAACGCTAATCCTAACCCTAACTCTCATCCTAACCCTCACCCTAAGCCTAAACCTAACAATCACCCTAAACCTAATCCACACCCCCACACTAACTCTCAGCCTTACCCTAAGCCTAAGCCTTATCCTAAGCCTAACCCTCACACTAACCCTCACCCTAACACTAACCCTAACCCTTAACTTCAACCTAACCCTCACCCTAACCTTAACCATAAAACTAACCCTAACATTAACCCCCACCTAAACCTCCAACTAACCCTAAATCTAAAACTAAACCTCACCCTCACCCTAACACTAATCCTAAGCCTAATCCTGAACCTGACAATAACCCTAACCCTAAACCTCACCCTCCCCTCACCCTCACCATAACTATTAACCAAACCCTAAAAATAACACTAATCCTAACCCTAAACCTAACCCTACTCCTAATCCTAAACCTAATCGTAACAGTCACCCTCACCCTAACACTAATCCTAACCCTAACCCTCAACCTAATCCTAACGCTCACACTCACCAAAAACCTAACCCTCATCCTATCCCGAACCCGAACCCTAACCCTAACCCTAAACCTTACCCTAACACTAACCCTAACCCTCATCCTCACCCTAGCCCTCAGCCTAACCCTAATCCTAACCCTAATCCTCACCCTAACCCTAAACTAAACTGAAACCTAACTCTCACCCTAACCCTAATGCTAACCCTCACCCTAACCCTCACCCTCAGCCTCACCCTAACCCTAACTTTAACACTAAACCTCACACTCACCCTAAACCTAACCCTAACCTTAACCCTAAACCAAACCCTAACCCTAACCCTAAAACTCACCCTCACCCCAGCCCTCACCCTAACCCTGACCCTAACCCTAAACCTGACCCTAATCCTCACATTCACCCATACCTTAACCCTCACAGGAACTCTAACCCTAACCCAAACCCTAACCCTAACCCTCACACTAACCCTAACCTTCACCCCCACCCTAACCCTAATCCTAACCCTAAAACACACCCTAACCCTAAATCTAAGTCTCACCCGCAACCTCACCCTCACCTTAACTCTAACCCTTACCCTAACAATAACACTAAACGTAAACCTAACAATCACCTAACCCTAATCCTCACCCCCACCCTCACCCTCAGCCTAACCCTACGCTTAAGCCTAACCCTCAACCTAACCCTCACATTCACGCTCAACCTAATGGTAAAACTAAACTTAACCCTATCCCTAATCCTCAACCTAAACCTCACCCTCAGCCTAACCCTAACACTAACCCTAACCCTAAACCTTACCCTAAGCCTCCCCCAAAGACTAACTCTAACCCTAAACATCACCCTCACCCTAACCCTAAACCTAACCCTAATCCTAAACCTCACCCTAACCCTAACCCAAACCCTCACTCTCAACCTCACAGTAATTCTTACCCCAACACTAACAATAACAGTAACCCTAACCCTAACCGTAACCCTAACCATAAACCTCACCCTCAGCCTCACCCTCACTGCAAACTTAACCCTAACCACAACACTAACAATAACCTTAACCCTAACCATAACCCTATACCTCACCCCCACCCTCACCCTCAGCCTAACCCTAACTTAACCCTAACCCTAAACCTAACCCTCCCTGTAACCCTAACCCTAACCCTAAACCTAACAGAAACCCTAACCCTAAACCAAACCTTAAACCTAACACTAATCCTCAGCCTCACCCTCACCCTAAGCCAAACCCTAACCTTCACACTAACCCTAAGCCTAACCCAAACCTAACCCTCACACTCACACTCACCCTAACCCAAATACTAAACCTAACCCTATCCTAAACCGAACCCTCACCCTAACCCTCACCCTAGCCCTCACCCCAAAGCTAATCCTAACCCTAAACCTAAACCTAACCCTCAGCCTAACCCTAACCCTAAACCTCACCCTAACCCGAACCCTAACCCTCCTCCTCATGCTCGGCCCAAGCCTAAGCCTAAGCCTAACCCTAACCCTCACCCTATCCCTAACCCTAACACTAATGCTAACTCTAACCCTAAAACTCACCCTCACCCTAACCCTAATTCTAACCCTTACCTGAAACCTAAACCTCATCCTAACCCTAAAAATAACCCACACCCTCACCCTCACCATAACCATATAACCCTAACCCTAACCCTAACAATAACCCTAACACTTACCCTAACCCTCACCCTAACCATAACCCTCACCCTAACCCTAACCCTCATCCTAATACTTACACTCACACTAACACTAAACCTAATGCTAACACTAATGCTCACACTAACCCTAACAATCACCCTAACCCTAAACCCCAACCTAACACTAAACTTAACCCTCAACCTCACCCTAGCACTCACCCTAACCCTAACACTCATCCTCACCATAAACCTCAAACTAACCCTAACATTAAATCTCAATCTAACCCTCAGCCTCACCCTAACTCTAAACCTAACCCTCACCCTAAACCTAAACCTCACCTTTACCGTAACGCTCACCCTCAGCCTAACCCTCATCTTTACCCCTACCGTCACCCCCACCCTAACCCTCACCCTAACCCTGACCCTCACCCTAAACCTCAACTTAACACTAATCCTAACACTAAACCGCAACTTCACCCTAACCAACCCTAACTCTAACACTAACCCTAACACTAAACTTCACCCTAACACTAACCCTAACTCTCACCCTCACTGTAACCGTAATCCTAAACCTAAAAATTACTCTAAACCTAACCCTAACCCTCCCCCTAACCATAAGCCTCAACCTAACCCTAACCCTCACCCTAACAGTTACCCTCACCGTAACACTAACCCTAACCCTAACACTAACCCTCACACTAACCCTAATCCTCACCCTAATCCAAAACCTCACCCTAACCCTAACCCTAACTCTAACCCTAACCCTCATCCAAGCCCTCACCCTAACCTGATGACTAATCCTCACCCTCACCCTAACCCTAACCCTCATCCTCACCCTAAACCTCACACTAACCCTAACCCTAAACCCAAACCTCATTCTAACACTCACCCTAACCCTAACCCTAATCCTAACACTCACCTTTATCTTAACCCTCACCCTCAGCCTAAACCTCACCTTTACACTTACCATCATCCTCACCCTAACCCTAAACCTCATCCTAACCCTCACCCTAACCGTAAACCTAACCATCACCCTAAACCTAAAACTTACCCGCAACCTCACGCTCAGCTTAACTGTAAGCCTAAGCCTAACCCTTACCCTAACTCTCACCCTAGTCCTCTCCCTAACCCTAATCCTAAACCTAACCCTCATCCCAAACCTCACCCTAACCCTAACCATAACCATCACCCTAACCCTAATACTCACCCCCACCCTCACCCTCAGCCTAACCCTAAGCCTAAGCCTAACCCTAACCCTAACCCTCACACTCACCCTGACCCTACCCCTAATCTTCACCCACCCTCACCCTCAGCCTAACCCAAAACCTCAAGCTAACACTCACCCTAAACTTAACCCTCACACTCACCCTCACCCTAACTCTAATCCTAACCCTAACCCTAAAAATAACCCTAAACCTCAAGCTAACACTCACCCTAACCTTAACCCTAACACTAAACTTAACCCTACCCCTCGACCTAACCCTAAATGTAACCCTAAAACTCACCCTAACCCTAACCCAAATGCTTACCCTAACCCTTACCCTAACCCTAACCCTCACCCTCACCGTAACCCTAACCCTCATCCTAACACTAACCCTAAACCTAAACCTCACCAAAACACTAACCCTAACCCTCACCTTCACCCTAGCCCTCACCCTAAACCTAATCCTAACCCTAATCCTCATCCTAACCATCACCGTAAACCTAACGCTAACCCAAAACTTAACTTGAACCATATCTTTCACCCTAACACTACATCTAACTCTCACCCTAACCCTAACCCCTAACACTAACCTCACGCTCAACCTAACCCTCAGCCTACACCTAAGCTTAACCCTAAACCTAAACCTCACACTCACCCTAATCCTCAACCTAACCCTAATCCTCACCCTAACCCTAAACCTCAAGCTAACCCTCACCCTAAACTTAACCCTAACACTTACCATAACCCTCAACGACACCCTGGCCTTCACCCTAACCCTCACCCTAACCCTAATCCTAACCCTAACCCTAAATCTAACCCTAAACCTCACACTCACCCTAACCCTTACCCTAACCCTAACCCTAAACCTCACCCTAAACCTAACACTAAACATAACTCCACCCTCAGCCTCGCCCTCACCACAAACATAACCCTAACCATAACACTAACAATAACCCTAACCCAAACCCTAACCCTCACCCTAACCATAACACTAACTCTAACCCAAAAACTCTCCCTAACCCTGCCCCTAAACCTAACTCTAACCCAAAACCTCACACTCACCCTAACACTAACCCTAACCGTAATCCAAAACCTCACCTTAAACCTCAGCCTAACCCTAACCCTCACCCTAATCCTAAGCCTAACCCTAACTCTCAAACTAAGCCTAACCTTCAAACTCAACGTAATCCTAACCCTAAATCACACCCTAACCCTAAACTCGAACCCTAACTCTCACTCTAACCCTACCCTTAACCCTTACCCTAACCCTAATCCTCACTCTCACCCTCACCTTAATCGTAAGCCTAACCCTAACCCTCAACCTAACCCTAACACTCACGCTCACCGTGACACTAACCCTTACACTCACCCTAACCCTTACCCTAATCCTATTCCTAACACCAAGGCTAACACTCACCTTCACCCTAACCCTCACCGAAACCCTAAATCTAACACTAACACTAACCCTAACCTTCACCCTCAGCCTCACCCTAACCCTATCTCTAACCTTAAACCTCACCCTCACCCTTACCCTAACCCTAAACCTAAACCTAAACGTCACCCTAACACTAACCCTAAACCTCACCCTCACTCTAGCCCTCATTCTAAGAGTAATCCTAACCCTAACCCTCATCCTACTCCTCACACTAACATTAACCCTAACCCACACTGTAACCTTTACCCTAAACCTCACTCTAACCCTAAACTTAACCCGAAACCTAACTCTCACCCTAACCCTAACCCTAACCCTCACCCTAACAATAACCCTCACCCTCACCATCACCCTCAGACTAAACCTAAGCCTAACCCTAACCCTAACCCTAAACCTCACACTCACCCTAACCCTAATCCAAATCCTAATCCTAACAATAATCCTAACACTCACCTCACCCTAACCCTAATCCTAAATCTATCCCTCAACCTACCCCTAAACCTCACCCTCACCGTAATGCTAACCCTCATGCTAACCCTCACCCAAACTCTAACCCTAATCGTAAATCTTACCCTAAAACTTACCCTCACGCTCACCATCACCCTAGCCCCAACCCTAAACCTAATCCTAACCCTAATCCTCACCCTAACCCTAAACTTTTCAGAACCCTAACTCTGACCCTAACCCTAACCCTAACCCTCACCCTAACCCTAACCCTAACCCTATCCCTCACACTCACCCAAACCCTAAAACTAATCCTAACCCTAACCCTAAACCTCCCCCTACCCCTAACCTCACCCTAACCCTAACCTAACCCTAACACTAACCCTAACACTAACCCTCACCCTCAGCCTCACCCTAACCCTAAATCTAACCCTAAACCTCACATCACCCTACCCTAAATCTAACCCTACCCCTAAATCTCACTACAAACCTAACCCTAAACGTCACCCTAGCCCTCACCCTAATCCTAACCCTAAAACTAACCCTAACCCTCACACTCAACCGCACCCTCACCCTCACAGTAACACTAACCCTAACTCACAACCTAACCCTAAACCCAACACTAACCCTAACCCTAACTCTCACCAGCACCCTCACCCTCACTGTAACTCTAAGCCTTACCCTAACAATAACACTAACCCTAACCCTAACCATCTCCCTAACCCTAATCCTCACCACCACCCTGACCCTTAGCCTAAACCTAAGCCTAAGTCTAACCCTCAACCTAACCCACACACTCACGCTCACCCTAAACCTAAACCTAAACCTAAACGTAACCCTATCCCAAAACCTCAAACTAACCCTCACACTCACCCTTACCCTAACACTAACCCTAAACCTAAACCACACCCTATCCCTCCCCCAAAACCTAACTCTAACCCTAAACCTCACCCTCACCCTAACCCTAACCCTAATCCTAAACCTCATTCTAACCCTAACCCTCACCCTCACCCTCAACTTCACTGTAATTCAAACCTTAAACCGAAAAATAAGAGTTACCCTAACACTCACCCTAACCCTAATCATAACCCTCAACCTCAGCCTCAACCTCACTGCAAATTTAAAACTAACCATAACACTAATAATAACCTTAACCCTAACCCTAACACTAACCCTAACTCTAACCCTCAACCTAACCCTCCCCCTAAACCTAACTCTAACCCTAAACCTCACACTCACCCTAACCCTAATCCAAACACTAACCCTCAACCTAACCCTAACCCTAACCCTAAACCTAAACTTCACAATAACACTAACCCTAACTCTCACTCTCACCTAGCACTTAACCTAACCCTAATACTAATTCTAAACCTCATCCTAACCCTCACCCTAACAATAACCCTAACCCTCACACTAACAATAATCCGTACCCTCACCATCACCCTCAGCCTAAAACTTAGCCTAACCCTAATCCTAACCCTAAACCTCACACTCACCCTAACACTAACACTAATCCTATTCCTAACCCTCACCCTCACACTCACCATAACTCTAACCCTAACTCTAACAATAACACTAATCCCAACCCTAAACCAAACCCTATCACTAATCCTAACCCTAATCCTAACACTAACCCTCACCCTAACCCTAATCCTAACCCTAACCCTCACCTGAAACCTAACCCTAACCATAAACCTTACCCTAAAACTAACCCTAACCCTCACCCTCAAGCTAGCACTCACCCTAACGCTAATCCTAACCCTAATCCTCACCCTAACCCTAAACTTAACCTAAAGCTAACTCTCACACTAAACCTAAACCTAACCCTCAACCTAACCCTAACCCTCACCCTCACCCTCAACCTCACCCTAAGACTAACACTAACCCTAACCCTAACCCTCACACTCACCCTAACCCTAACCCTAATCCTAATCCTAACCCTAATCCTAAACCTCACCCTCACCCTAACCCTCAAACTAACCCTAACACTAACCCTAACCCTAACCCTCACGCTCAGCCTTATCCTAACCCTAACTCTAACACTAAACCTCACACTAAACCTAACCCTAACACAAACCCTAAACCCTAAAACTCAACCTCACCCTAGCCCTTACACTAACACTAAACCTAACCCTGACACTCATCCTCACACTCCCCCTAAACCAAACACTAACCCTCAACCTAACCCTAAGCCTCACTCTCAAACTCACCCTCAGCCTAACCCTAAGCTTAAGCCTAAACCTAACCCTAACAAACACACTGACACTCACCCTAACCCTAATCCTATCCCTAATCCTAAACCTAACTCTGACCCCAAACCTAACCCTCACCCTCACCCTGACCCTAATCCTAACCCTAACCCTCACCCTAACCCTAACCTAACACTAACCCTAACCCTAACCCTCAACCTAACCCTCCCCCTAACCCTAATGCTAATCCTAAACATCACACTCACCGTAACCCTAATCCAAACTCTAACCCTCAACCTAACCCTAACCTAACCCTAAACCTAAACCTCACCCTAACACTAACCATAACTCTCACCCTCACCCTAGCCCTCAACCTAACCCTAATCCTAACTCTAAACTTCATCCTAACACTCACCCTAACCTTAACTCTGAAACTCACCCTAACACTAAACCTAACCCTAACCCTCAACCTAACCCTGACCCTCACGCTCAACTTAAGCCTACCCTAACACTCAACCTAACCCTAAACTTAACCTGAACCCTAACTCTCACCCTAACACTAACCCTAAACCTCACCCTCACCCTCAAACTCACCCGCACCCTCACCCTCACAGTAACTCTAACCCTATCCAAAACCCTAACCCTAAACCTCACCCTAACCCTAACCCTGAAACTCACCCTCAACCTAGCCCTCACCCTAACCCTAATCCTAACCCTAACCCTCATCCTAACCCTCCCCATAACCCTAAAACTAACTCTCACCCTAACCCTAACCCTCATTCCCACCCTCACCCTCGGCCTAATCCTAAGCCTAACCCTAAACCTAACCCTAACCCTCACACTCACCTGCACCCTCACCCTCACAGTAACTCTAAGCCTAACCCAAACCCTAACCCTAAACCTCACTCTAACCCTAACCCTAACCCTAATCGAAAACCTCATCCTAAACCTCACCTTTACCCTAATCCTAACACTCACCCTAATCCTCATCCTAACCCTAATCCTAGCCCTAACTCTAACACTAACCCTCAACCTAACACTCAACCTAACCCTCACCCTAACCTTAAACCTAAAACTAACCCTAAATCTAACCCTCGACCTAACCCTCCAACTAACCCTAAACGTAACCCTAAACCTTACCATCACGCTAACCCTAATCCTACCCCTAAACCTAAACCTCACCCTAACCCTAAACCTAACCCTCACCCTCACCCTCAAACTCACCATAACTCTAACCCTAACCCTAACAATAATACTAATCCTAACCCTAAACCTAATGCTAACACTCACCCTCACCCTAACCCTAACACTCACCCTCACCGTAACCCTAACCGTCAACCTAACCCTCAACCTAAACCTAACCCTAACCTTAAACCTTACCCTAACACTAACCTTAATCCTCACCCTCACCCTAGCCCTCAACCTAACCCTAATCGTAACCCTAATCCTCATCCTAACCCTCACCCTAACCCTAAATCTAACCCTCACCCTAAACCTAGCCCTAACCCTCACCCTAACCCGAAACTTAACCTGAATCCTAACTCTCAAGCTAACCCTAAACCTAACCCTCAACCTAAAGCTAATACTCACCATGACCCTCTATCTCAACCGAACCCTAAGCCTAAGCCTGACCCTAACCCTCATCCTAACCCTCCCCCTAACCCTTAACCAAACAATCACCCTAACCCTAACCCTCACCCTCAACTTCACCCTCACCCTAACCCTAAGCCTAATCCTACCACACACTCACCCTCACCCTAACCCTAATCCTAAACCTTACCCTCACCCTCAACCTCACCCTCAGTGTAACCCTAACCCTTATCCACTCACACTCATCCTAACGCTTACCCTAATCCTAATCCTAAACCCAACCCTCACCCTCACCCTCAGCCTCACCTTAAGCTTAACTCTAACCCTAAACCTCACATTCACCCTAATCCTAACCTTAACCCTAACCGTAAAACTCACCCTCACCCTAACCCTCACCCTAACCCTAATCCTAACCCTAAAATTCATCCTAACACTCCCCATAACCCTAACCCTAACCTCACCTTAACCCTAATCCTAACCCTAACATTCATCCTAACACTCCCCATAACCCTAACCCTAACCATCATCCTAACCCTAACCCTCACACTCACCCTCACAATCAGCCTAACCCTAAGCCTAACCTTAAACCTAACTCTAACCCTAACCCTCACCCTAACCCTAACCCTAAACCTAACACTAACCCTAACCCTCAGTCTTACCCTTAGCCTCATCCTAACCCTAACTCTAACACTAAACCTCACCCTCACATAACACCATCCCTAACCCTAACCCGCAACCTCACCCTAACCATAATCTTAACCCTAACTCTAACCCTAAACCTCACCCGCACCCTGACCCTAACCCTGACCCTAAAACTCAACCTAACCCTAACCTTCATCCTCACCCTCAACCTCACCGTAATTCTAGCCCTAACCCTAACAATAACACTAACTCTAACCCTAACCCTAAACCTCAACCTCAGCCTCACCCTCACCGCAAACTTAACCCTAACCATAACACTAAACATAACCCTAAAACTAAGCCTAACCCTAAACCAAACTCTAATCCTCACCCCCACAGTCACCCTCAGCCTAACACTAAAACTAAAACCTAACCCTCACCACAAACCTAACACTAAAAATAACCCTAAGCCTAAACCTAACCCTAAATCTAACCCTAAACCTAACCCTAATCCTCAGCCTCACCTGCACCCAAACTCAAACCTGAAACCTAACCCTCACCCTAACTCTAAGCCTAACCCTATCCCTAACCCTAAGCCTCACACTCACCCTCACCCTAACCCTAATCCTAAACCTAACCCTATCCCTAACCCTAACCCTCACACTAACCCTCACCCTAGCCCTCACCATAAGCCTAACCCTAACCCTAAACCTCATCCTAAACCTGACACTAAACATAACCCTAACCCTCACCCTAACGTAAATCCTAACCCTCACCCTCAAGCTCGGCCTAAGCCTAAGCCTAAGCCTGAGCCTAAGCCTAACCCGCACCCTAACCCTAACCCTAACACTAACCATAATTCTAACACTAAATCTCACCCTCACCCTAACACTAACTCTAAACCTAACACTAACCCTAACACTAACTCTAACCCTCACCCTAAACATAATCCTCACCCTAACCCTAAACCTCATCTTAACACTTATCCTCACCCTACCACTAACCGTAACCGTAACACTAACCCTCACACTAACCCTAACCCTAACCCTAACCCTAACCCTCAACCTAAACCTAACACTCACGCTCAAGGTAACTCTAAACCTAATCCTCACGCTCACCCTAACCCTCACAATAACACTTACCCGCACCCTAGCCCTAACCCTAATACTAATCCTAACCCTAAACCTAACCCTCACCGTCACCGTAACCCTAACCCTAACCCTAAAAAACACCCTAACCCTAACCCTCACCCTAACCATTACCCTCACCCTAAACCTAACCCTCACCCTAACACTTACCCTCAACTTAACACTAACCGTAACCCGAACACTAATACTCACACTAACCATAACCATCACCCTAAACCTAAACCTCACCCTAACACTAACCCTAAACCTCAACCTAACCCTAGCCCTATCCCTAACCCTAACACTAATCCTCAATCTAACCCTCCCCCTCACACTAACCCTAACCCTATCCTTCACGCTAAACCTAACCCTCACCCTTACTGTAACCCTCACCCTCAGCCTAACCCTCATCTTTCCCTTACTGTCACCCCCACACTAACCCTCACCCTAAGCCTAACCCTGACCCTAACACTAACTTTACCCCTAAACCTCACCCTCAACCTAATCCTAACTCTAACCCTAACCCAAACACTAAACCTCACACTAACCCTAACCCTAACCCTCACCCTCACCCTAGCCTTCACCCTAACACAAATCGTAAAGCTAACCCTCAACCTAACCCTCACCCTCACCCTCAACGTAACCCTTACCCTAACCCTAACCGTCACCCTCACCCTAACCCTACTTTTAATCCTAAACCTCAACCTAACCCTAACCCTCAACCACACCGTAACTCTTACCCTAAGCCTCACCCTAACTCTAAACTTAACCCGAATCCTACTCTCACCCTAAACCTAACACTAACTCTCACCCTAACACTAACCCTAAACCTCAACCTCAACCTATCCCTCACCCTAACCCTAATCCTAACCCTAACCTTCATCCTAACCCTCCCCCTAACCCTAAATCTAACCATCACCCTAACCCTAATCCTGACCCCCCTCACCCTGAACCTAACCCTAAGCATAAGCCTATCCCTAACCCTAACCCTCACACTCACCCTAACCCTAGCCCTCACCATAACCCGAATCCTAACCCTAACCCTCATCAAAACCCTCCCCATAACCCTAACCCTAATGCTCACCCTAACCTTAACCCTCACCCTTACCCTAACCCTCAGCCTAACCCTAAGCCTAACGCTAACCCTAGTCCTAACCCCAAAACTCACACTCACTCTAACACTAATGCTAATCCTAATCCTAACCCTAACCTTCATCCTCACACTCAGACTAACCCTCACCCTAACCCTAAACCTACACCTAACACTAACCCTAACCCTGACCCTCAACGTCAGCCTCACCCTATCCCTAACTATAAACCTAAACCTCACCCTCACCCTAACCCTAACCCTAACCCTAAACTTCACCCTAACAATAAACCTAAACCTCACCCTCACCCTAGCCCTTACCCTAACCCTCATCCTAACCCTACACCTCATCCTAACCCTTCCCCTAACCCTAAACCGCACGCTCAACCTCACCCTTAGCCTAACCCTAAGCCTAACCCTAAACCTAATCCTAACACACACACTCCCCCTCACTCTAACCCTAATCCTATACTTAAACCTAAACCTAACACACCACCTAACTCTCACCCTAACCCTAACCCTAACCCTAACCTTAAATCTAACCTTGTCCGTAACCCTAACTCTAGCCCTAAACCTCACCCTTAGCCTAATCCTAAGTCTAACCCTAATCCTAACCCTAAACCTAACACTAACCCTAACCCTAACCCTCACACTCAGCCTCACCCTAACCCTAACTCTAACTCTAAACCTCATCCTCACCATAGCCCCAAACCTATCCCTGACCAGAAACCTCACCCTAACCCTAACACTAACCCTAACTCTAACCCTAAACCTCACCCTCACCCTAACCCTAAGCCTCACCCTAAAACTCATCCTAACCCTAACTTTCACCCTCACTCTCAACCTCACGGTAACTTTAGACCTAACCCTAAAAATAACACTAACCCTAACACTAACCCTAACCCTCACCCGCAGCCTCACCCTCACCGCAAAGTTAACCCTAACCATAACACTAACAATAACCCTAACCCTAAGCCTAAGCCTAAACCTAACTCTAATCCTCACCCCCACAGTCACCCTCAGCCTAACTCTAAGCCTAACCCTAATCCTCACCCTCACCATAACCCTAAACCTAACCGTAACCATAACACTAACCCTAACCCTAAACCTAACCCTAAATCTAATTCTTAACCTACCCTAATCCTCAGCCTCACCTGCACCCTAACCTAAACCCTAACCCTAACCTTCACCCTAACTCTAAGCCTAAACATAACCCTAAACCTAAGCCCTACCCTCACCCTCACCCTAAACCTAATCCTAAACCTAACCCTACCCCTCACCCTAACTCTAACCCTAACCCTAAACCTCATCTTAACTGTAACACTAACCCTAACTCTAACCCTAAATCTCACCCTCACCCTAACCCTAACTTTAACCCTAACCCTAACCCTAACAATAACCCTAACCCTCACCCTAACCATAGTACTCACCCTAACCATAAACCTCACCCTCACACTTACCCTCATCCTACCCCTAACCGTAACCCTCACACTAACCCTCACACTAACCCTAACCCTAACCTACCCCTAACCCTAACCCTATACCTAACACTAACCCTAACCCTGACCCTCACCCTCAGCCTAACCCTAAGCCAAAATCTAAACCTAACCCTAACCCACACAGTCACATTCACCCTAACCCTAATCTTAACCCTAAACCTAACCCTCAACCTAACGCTGATCCTAACCCTGACTCTAACCCTAAACCTCACCCTCACCCTCACCCTAACTCTAACCCTAACCCAAACCCTAAACCTCACCCTAAAACTAACTCTAACCCTCAACCTAACCATAACCATAAACATAAACCTTACCCTAATAATAGCCCTAACACTAATCCTAAGCCTCACCCAAACCCTAACACTAACCCTAACTGTAAACCTCACCCTAACTCTCCCCCTAATCCCAACTCTAATCCTAAACCTCATCCGCACCCTCACCCACACAGTAACTCTAACCCTAACCCAAACAATAACACTAACCCTAAACCTAACTATCACCTTAATCCTAATTCTCAACCCCACACTCACCCTCAGCCTTACCCTAAGCCTAAGCCTAACCCTAGCCCTAACCCTCACTCTCAGCCTCACCCTAACCCTAATCCTAACCCTAAACCTATCCCTAAACTTCAACCTAACCCTCACCCTAACCCTAACAATAAACCTAAGCCTAACCCTCCCCCTAACCCTCCCCCTAACCCTAACTTTAACACGAAACCTCACCCTAGCCCGTACCCTAACCCTAATCCTAACCGTAAACCTCATCCTAAAACTCACCCTAATCCTAACCCTAAACCTCACCCTAACCCTAACCCTAACCCTAAACCTCACCCTAACTCTAAACCTAATCATCACCCTCACCCTAACACTGAACTTAAATCTAACCCTAACACTAACAATAACCCAAACCCTAACGCTAACCATAAGCCTCACCTCACTCTAGCCCTCAGCCTAAACCTCATCCTAACCCTAAACCTCATCATAACCCTCACCCTAACCCTAAAACCCTAACCCTGACACTATCCCTAACCCTCACACTCAACCTCACGCTTGGCCTTAAGCCTAAGCCTAAGCCTAAGACTAAACATAACCCTCACACACACCATCACCCTAAACCTAACAAGAACCCTAACCCTAACCCTCAAAAGAGCTCTCAATCTAATGCTAAATCTAACCCTAAACCTCACCCTCACCTAACCCTATACCTCACCCTCAACCTGACCCTCCGCCTAACACTAAGCCTAAGCCTAACCCCAACTCTAACCCTAACACTAACCCTAATCCTAACCCTCAGCCTAACCCTCACCCTAACCCTCAACCTCACCCTAACCAACACCCTAAACCTAAGCCTAAGCCTAACCCTCACCCTAACCGTTACTCTAACCCTAACCCCAAACCTCACCCTAACCCTAACCCTCATCCTCACCCTTAACCTCACACTAACCCTAACACTAATCATGAATCTAACCCTCACCCTCACCTTAATCCTAACCCTCACCAGTACCATAACCCTCACCCTCATCCTAAACCTCACCTTTCCCTTACGGTCACCCTCACCCTAATCCTCACCATAGTATAAATCCTAATCCTAACCCTCACCCTAACGGCAACCCCAACCACCACCTTAACCCTACCCTCACCCTCACCCTCAGCCTAAGCCTAACGCTAAGCCTAAGCCTAATCCTAAACCTAAATCTCACCCTCAACCTTGCCCTCACCCTAACCCTAATCCTAACCCTAACCCTCATCCTAACCCTTAACCTAACCATAGCCCTAACAATCATACTAAACCTAATCCTCATCCCCACCCATACCCTCACCCTAACCGTAAGCCTAAGCCAAACCCTAACCCTAACCCTCACATACACCCTCACCTTCAACTTAATCCTAAACCTAAACCTAACCCTAACATTAAACCTCAACCTAACCCTCACCCTAACCCTATCACTAACCCTAACCATAACACTCAACCTAACCCTCCCCCTCACCTTAACTTTAACCCTAAACCTCACCCTCACCCTAACCATAATCCTAACCTTAAACCTCACCCTAACCCTGATCCTAACCCTCACCCTCACCCTCACTCTTACTGTAACTCTAACCCTAACCTTAACTATAACACTAACCCTAAACCTAACCCAAACCCTGTACCTCACCCTAACTCTAAACCTAACATAAACCCTCACCCTAATCCTAATCCTAACCCTCAGCCTCACCTTAAACTTAACCCTAAACCTCACCCTAAACCTAACCCTAACCCTCACCCTAACTCTAGTCCTCCCCCTAACCCTAATGCTAACACTAAACCTCATCCTAACACTCACCCTAACCCTAAAACACTAACACTAACACTCACCCTCACCCTCATGCTCTGCCTAAGCCTCCGCCTCAGCCTAAGACAAACCCTGACCCTCACACTCACCCTCACCCTAACCCTAACCCTAATACTAACCCTAACCCTAACACTCACACTAACCCTCACCCTAACTATAACCCTAAGCCTCACCCTCACCCTAACCCTAAATCTCACCCTGTCCCTCACCCTCTGCCTAACATTAAGCCTAACCCTAACCCCAACTCTAACCCTAACACTAAACCTAATCCTCACCCTACACCTCACCCTTAACCTAACCCTAACCCTCACACTCACCCTAGCCCATACACAAACCCTAAGCATAAGCCTAACCCTCACTCTAACCCTAACCCCAACACTCACCCTAACCGAAAACCTCATCCTCAACCTCACCCTAACTCTAACCCTAACCCTAACCCTTATCCTAACCCTCACACTCACACTAACCCTAACCCTAACCCTAATCGTAAACCTCACTCTAAACCTAAACCTTACCCAAACACTTACCCTCACCCTAACATTAACACTAACCCTAACACTAACCCTCACACTAACGCTAACAATCACCCTAAACCTAAACCTCACCCTATCCCGAAAGCTAACCCTCACCTTCACCCTAGCCCTCAACCTAACCCTAACACTCATCCTCACCCTAAACCTCACACTAACCCAAACACTAATCCTCAACCTAAACCTCACCCTCACCCTAACCCTAACCCCGACCCTCACCCTAACCATAACCCTCACCTCAATCTCACCCTCAGCCTAACACTAAGCCTAATTCAAACCCTAACCCTAACCCTCACACTCACCCTCACCCTAACCCTAATCGTAACCCTAACCCTCACCCTAACCCTAAACCTAAAACTAACCCTAACCCTAACCCTCACTCGAACCCTAACCCAAATCCTAACCCTGACCCTAAACCTCACCCTATCCCTAATCCTAACCCTAACCCTTACCCTCACCCTCACCCTCACCGTAACTCTAACCTTAAACCTCACAATAACTCTAATCCTAACCCTAAACCAAACCCTAACCCTAATCCTATACCTAACCCTCACCCTCAGTCTCACCGTCTCTGCAAAGGTAGCTAGAACAGTAACACTTACAATAATCCTAACTCTAACCCTAATCCTAAACCTCACCCTCACCCTAACCTTCATCCTAACCCTAACCCTCACCCTAAACCTAAGCCTCACCCTTACCATAACCATGACCCTCACCCTAACCCTAACTCTAACTCTCACCCTAACACTAACTCTAAACTTGAATCTCACCCTCACCCTCACCCTATCCCTCACCCTCACCCTCACCCTCATCTTAACCCAAAGCCAAAGCCTAACGCTAACCTTAACCCTCACCCACACACTAGCCCTCACCATAACCCTAACTGTAACCCTAACCCTAACCCTAACACTCACACTAACCCTAACCCTAACCCTAACTCTAACCCTAAACCTCACCCTGACCCTAACTCTAACCCTAACCCTAACTGAAAATCTCATCCTAACCCTAACCCTAACACTCAACATCACCCTCAACCTCACCCTTACCTTAACCTTAACCCTAACACTAACCCTAAGAATAACCGTAACCCTAAACCTAACCCTAAACCTCACCCTCACCGTAACTCTAACCATAACCCAAACCCTCACCCTAACCCTAACTCTGACACTAAAACTAACGCTAAACGTCACCCTAACCCTAAAAGTAACCCTAACCCTCATGCTAGCACATACCCTAACCCTAATCATAACCCTAACCCTAACTCTAACCCTCACACTCACCCTCAACTTAACCTTAATCCTAATCCTAACCCTAACCCTTACCCTAACCCTAACTCTAACCCTAACCCGAACCCTAAACCTAACCCTAATCCTCAACCCCACCCTCACCCTCAGCCTAACCCTAAGCCTATCCCTAACATTAACCCTAACTCTAACCCTAAACCTCACCCTCACCCTAACCCTATCTCTAAACCTAACACTAAACCTCACCCTGACCCTAATCCTAACCCTCACCCCCACACTCCGCCTCACTGTAACTCTAACCCTAACCCTAACAATAACACTAACCCTAAACCTAAGGATCACCCTAAACCTAAACCTCACCCCCACCCTCACCCTCAGCCTAAGCCTAACCCTAACACTAACCCTCACCCTCACTCTCACCCTAACACTAACCCTAAACCTAAACCTCACCGTAAACCTCACCCTAATCCTCACCCTCACCCTCACTCTCACAGTGACCGTAACTCTAACCCTAACCCTAACAATAACAGTAAACCTAACCCTAACCCCAACAATAACCATAAACCTCACCCTGTGCCTCACCCTCACCACAAACATAACACTAACCATAACACTAACAATAACCCT